>NC_141218.1:23517968-23757968 GCF_054856515.1 Filicampus tigris | reverse complement strand
TTATTACATCTGCCCTATCTTTAATTGAATGCCACAGAGTGACAGTTTGTTTTCCATCTGGGTGATGCATATCAAGTTATCATGTTTCTTCAAATGACAGATGCCTGATACGCATCAACAACCGTGGCGCTGCACAGGCTAATTGCTGTTCCTTGTAAAATGTTTCTCATCTGAAGCAACCTGCAAAAACCCTGATCTTAAATCACTTCAAGTGGGTAACACAAGATTCAATCACTTACAATTCAACCTTTAACCAACACACAAAAATAGTGTTAAAAACTAAAGTAAAAACAGCATTCAGTTGTAAAGGAAGGTCTAAATTTTCATGATAAATATAGAAATGATCTTTCACTCTGTCATTATATGAACATCTCCAATCCCCCATTTCATTAATGATGCAAAAAGGCCTGTATTAAGGACGTTTTCATTCCCCTAAACCCAACGTCATTAATACTGCAAGCGGTCATTATAAAAGCCATTCATATCATCTCTCCTGGCATATGGAGTTTTTTTCATTTTTCGTGCTCCAATACATTATCTGCACAGACACAGGTCAGTTTGAAATTATGATACAAAACTCCTGACATGAAAGCATCCTATTTTATACAGTATTTACGCAAATTAAAAATATTACTCACCAATGTGTCTTTGACAACAACAATATATGAATGCAAATACTAAAGCTCTGACATGACATATACTTGCTGCAGCTTTCAGTGATTATACACCATGGGTCCACATGAGCAATCTGATGATCCAATAGAGAGCACTAAAGAGCTGTATCAACAGTTCAGCATTTCAACAAAACAATGTTTATCGTGATTGACTGTGGGTTGTCTACATTTCATCCAGCCATTCATTTTCTCTACTGCTTATCCTGCTTAGAGTCATGGGGAGCTGGAGAATTATCCAGCTGAATTCGGGTTGAAAGGCGGGCAACACTGGACTGGTCACCAGTCAGTGGCAGGGCACATATAGAGACACACAACCATTCACACTCACATTACACTATCACTGATTGGGAACTAAACTCCCAAAAGCCACATGTACCAATATACCATCAGTGACCTATGTATTAATTTAACCCTGTTTATTACTGTAGCTGCAGACGTGAAAGACTGCAGCATCATATTGAGAGGTGCTTTTAACATTTTGCCACCTTATTTTGTTTGATGCAATTCTGCACAATCTGCAGTGGAGTTGTAGTTTAATTAGCAGTAAAAAATAAAAATAAAAATTCTGTTTAAAAACCTACTATAGCGGATTTTCACTTTACTATAGGGAATGTGACATGCATCACATGTATTTTTACCAGATGCACAAAATTATATTTCTTATATTCAACGTTAAAAAAAATGTAATGTGCATCTGGAGATAGCAAACTGTATAAAGTCTATAATGTTCCCCACACTCTTTTAGGTTCTCCACATTATTTTGTATGGTTAAAGAGTCACTTTGGCAGACCTGGGAAAGGCAGACAAGGGGAGAGCAAAGGTACAGGACACAGTGAAAGTGGTCCCTCTGTTGGAATAAATTGGTACCACAAATGGTGGACACGTGACTACCACTCCCAATCCGCAGTTTTTTTTCCCATTAAACCAAAGCTCTCTAAAGCATAATCCCTGCTATGACTAGGAGGGAGTTGGAGCCAGAGAGCAATAACTCGTACAGTACATCAAGGGCAGTCATTTTCATTCACATTTCCATGGCAGTGACCCAAAACTGACAATGCAAGATGGAAGGCAAGAAGATAAGGATATTTGCTGTAAAAGCAACAACACAAAATGCCGAATATATCAGATCTCACGCTTCACGGCCTATCCCACATTACACCCACACACCAGCAAAAACAATCAACTAGGGATGTACCACGTAACACAATTTCTTTCACAACAAGTATGAGCACTTGTACTTATATTTGAGTACTCACCGATACCAAGCAACAATACTTGATAATGCCGTTACATCTTGCAATTGTGACAATGTTTTTTTTTATCTTAAGCAAATATTGTTTAAATACACAAAACTCAAACTTTTCTTGCACATGGCATATGCTTCACTCAAGCACTTTACAGAGTAAACTTGTCATTACTGACATTTTAACATGCAACAACATGTTTTTCCAAACAGTATTGATATCCATTTCACTCAAATGTAGCATGTAACACAAGGCATTTCAGGTATGTGGTGTCTTGGCGTGAACAATAGGGGCAGTATGTAAATCAGTACATCGATAAAACACCAAACATAATATAGAGGCTGGCGGATATTCAAGTGGGAAAATTGATACCATATTATCCCCGTGTGTTGACTACAAACTAAGTTGAGCAAAACGGCATGAACGTTGCTTCTTGAGGTAACCACATGCTATAAAATAAAACTGTGACAACAGAAGTCAACCTTTATCACACCAATCACATACTTCTCCATGTTAACCTTGAAATATTTCCACACGGCTGACTCATACTCCACCTGCCGCGACGGTATGTCAGACTGGTAAAGTGGTATCAGTGTTGTAGTATCCATCCATCCAATCTCTGAATCACTTACCCTCATTAGGGTGGCATTTTTAACATTTTTCCAACTATGAATATAAAAACTACAAACACACAGTAAAAGCACTGATACCAACACTGGTATCAGTATCGGTGCACCCCTACAATCAACATGGAGGATTAAATGCCAAAGACCAATCTTGACACTGAAGAGCAACACATATGCATTCCAGAATGAATTTCATACTACAAATTAGTGTGCACCTTACATCATTTTGTCCTGAATGCAAATGTTAACATTTTCAAATATCAGTCCCGTGTTAATACCTTTACACGGGTGGACAGAGTGTAGAAGAAACATTTCCCTGCATGGTTATGTTTGTTTCTGCTCATCCCTTGTGGACGTTGCTTTCAAAAATAAAGGGCAGAGAGAGAGAGAGAGAGAGAGAGAGAAATAAAGGGAGCACAAATTCCTCCTTCTGGGGTTAAACAGTGCCTTCCTCCCAACTCTGCCTGTGCATAAATCAAACAGACGCTGAACAAAGCTATCAGGAAAGGCAGGCAGGCTTTGGACATTTCCCTCTTTGGATGCCTTGGCCCTTTATCCTCGCCATATGGGACGAGGATGGAAGCCGAGGTTGCGAGCACGACACGCTAATCTTATGACAAAACAACATCCCGACGACACTCCCAAGAGGGAAGGAGGCAATGCAGTGAGGACAGGCTGGGGGAAATGGTGGAGACAAACAAGTGGGGTGATGAATTCCCTTCTTTAGCTGTGACCAATTGGAAGATTTTCCTACTCAGCTACATGGCATCTATTTAATGCGTTTTTTCCATTTTGTCCTCAAAAGCAAGTTTTCATGTAATGGACTCAAGCTGCGACTGCTGATTTTTTTCCCTCAAAAATACCTCATCTTCCCTTCTGCTTTCACATGATCCACTTAATTGTTATTCTTATGATTTGGCATTTCTGCTCATGATGAAACTACACCCTACCGTGTTTTTACAATGTCAGCCTGTTTTCATTTGAGCTTGCATCTACGGACACATGCTCAATAGTAGAGGCGAGTGCATCCAGGCAGCTCCTAGGAAACAGAGGAGTACATCATTTCATTAAGGCTGAGACCAGTCTCCATGGTAACCACAGACAGCAGCGTCTGCCTCACTTGCACAAAGGACACGCCCTTGTGAGGGAAGAAAAACAGGAAGTGTTACACAGAAGAGATGACTGACAAAGAGATCACAGATGGCTGCTACTTCGTTTTACAGAAATAGATAAGCCCCTCACACACAGTATATAAAATCAAATATCCACATCAACATCATGCTTTTTGTCCTTTAGCAAAATCATTGCAGGAAGCACAATTGATAGACCCATTGTGAACCACTTTGCTGTAAGCCTCATGCAGGATAATGTATTGCAGAATAAATAATTCAATGCATTCTGCAGAATTGCGAGAGCTAGAAAGCTTTCATAAGGCACATGCTGATATCATCCTCTTTTGGACATCAGCATATCCATAAAACACACACATCAACTGACCGAATACTGAGATACGTTGTAGGGCCAAGAATGGCAAAAATACATCATGTTCTGATGGCTGCTCATAAAAAAAGCTTCTCCTCATTGGCCTCAGCCGCACAGGCCACACACTTGCCCTGCCCTGCCACAACGACTGACATTAGGTGCTGTCTGCCCTGCCCTGCCCAGGCGCAGAGTAGAAGGCTGAGCCGAACTGATAGCGTGGTCGGTGCTGAAGCTGCAGTAGCAGCAGCAGGGAGCGGAAAATTACCTACCCTCCCCCAGCCTTCTCCACTCATATTCACAGAGAGCTGCGGCGTGCAGAACAGGCACTGAAGCACTTTTATGCAGGGAGAGGGCTTCAGGCATTGTTTAAGGAAGCACAACATAGGGAGGATATATTGGAAGGGAAAAAAAAGAACAAAACAGCCCACTGCGGGCTTATGGAGCGAGCAGCCATCTTTAAATCACAAGATGACCCACTTGTCCACACACACGATGCCTTTGCTGCGTGTAAGCACACAAAGCCTCTGTCAAATCTCCCTCACACTGAAGCAAGTGAGCTTCGACAGTCACATCGGACCACGCTTGTTTGCGCTGGACCACTCCCTGAAATGAGGTCATGTCGTCTGAGTGACTCACAGCATCACAGATTTGCCGCGTCACAGTGCTGAACTGAACTTTCCTGTCATTATTCTACTAGTGTAGGAAAAAGAACATTTTCAATGCGTGGAAATCACGAGACTACATAAGAAATATCTTGAAATATGTTGTCATATGTTGTCTGTGCTTTGCTTGAAAGCACCAGTACTGCCTGTGCAGTTTACACATTAGGCATGCTAATGAATTAGATCATGTTTGCAACACTGCAGGGTTAATAGCACACATGTCTGTGGCGATGGACATTAATTCTCTGTTAGTTCCCTCAGCTGCTCTCCTACTCACCAATTGACGGTGAAGGAGAAGGGGGATGGGAAAGCCTAGCATGCAATAGGAGGGGGAGCGGAAGAAGCTAGGTTTACGTGAATAATATCTGCATGTTGAGCATCAGGAGGAATGGGGACGCGAACCGCAGGAGTGAAGAAATAAAGGTCACACTTCATTAACGGTAGAAGTCTTTGATCGAACTGCACAACGTAATTTGGTGCAGAATGCTATTCAATAAAAATGTTTGTGTAATCCATGAAGTGAATAGCAAGCCATAAAAAACAAACATCACCTCCTTTGGCATGCTCATCCATACTGCATATACTCTAGATTCGAATGCAGACACAAACATGAATGGCAAACACTGAGAAAATTTGTGCTGCTACATGAAGATCTGCCATTGTTGCGCTTAGCAAGGCTCTACTAAATGCACAATATATTATTTACAGCTGTTTCCAAGGGAGTTATTTCCAACTTGAAAATGATGTGCCATTGGTGTTGCACAGTATTGTTATTTCTTTGCACTAGTTCAGACAAGGCTCAACTTAAAATGTGTCATTGGTTCCAGGCATTGACTGTACAGAGGGTTGTCGAAGTTAAATACTGAAGTTGTACTATTTTTTTTGCACTACCTCTTAAAAAAACTATTGTATTACTGATAATTTACGTTTTGGGCGATAAAAAAGTTTTAGAGTAAAGAAAAAAAAAAAAGCCTGTGCGTCTTTAATTTGTTCCGTGTGGTATCGAAATGGTATCGAGTACCAATACTGAACTGGGTATCGGTATCGAAGTTGAAATTCTAGTATCGTGACAAGCCTACTAGTGGGTAGCTTTGGTGTGGTGAAGCAAAATTTAATATTAGACAAAATTGTAAGTCAGTATTTCCCAACAAGGCAACACAGAAACATTTTGAACTTTACACCAGCTGGGAAACTTAGGTGTGAGCATGCTCTCTGTCAGGACCATGGACAGCGTTTCTGGCTCCTCAGAACAGACACCCGATGGAAAACTCAACTCAAGAAGAATTTTATAGATTTCAGGACATTAGAACTCACCTTATCTGTATTAGGTAGAGTTTGGGTCCTGGTAAAGGTGTCTCCTCCATTAATACTGATCAGTTCTGCTTCGACAGGAGGAAAGGGTGTGGGGAAAACCACCATGTCACTCTTGAGTGTGTCTGAACTAAAGCAGACGTCATACTGCTGAGTAGCTTTGGAGTAAGACCAGCTCCCGTCAGGGTGGGTGGTGATCATTGGGGCGCTGTACCTGTCGAAGGGTCCATCTGTCTGTCTGTGGCATTTGAAGGCTACTAAAGTGATGAGGCTGACCAGAAAGATGAGCGACACAGCCACAATAGCGATCAGAAGATACAAGTGTAAGTCGGAGAAGCTCTCCTCCTTGATGGGCACATGTCTGAACTGAGTGTGAATGTCAGCTGTGCTTTCAAGCACCACCACATCAATAGACACAGTAGCTGACAAGGAGGGTTCTCCGTTATCACACACCAACACCACCAAGGGGTGACTTTTCAGGTCATTGTCACTCATTCGCCTCTTGGTTCGAATCTCCCCGGTGCTGGTTCCGATCCGGAAGAGGTTATTGTTGCCTTTGGGCTCAGACAGGTGATAGGAGAGCAGTGCATTGTATCCAGAGTCTGCATCTACTGCCCTGAGCTTTGCCACAAAGTATCCCGCTTCAGCAGAATAGGGGATGCTCTCGCTGTTAACGGAGCCATGCTCAGAATAGGGTGCCAAAATAGCGGGACTGTTGTCATTCTCATCCAGGATAAAAACGTTGACCGTCACATTACTGCTGAGTGGAGGAACACCAGAGTCTGTGGCCTGAACTTTGAACTGAAATGTCTTTAATGTTTCGTAGTCAAAAGATTGCAAAGCAACAATATCTCCACTCTCTGAGTTGATGTTAATAATTGATCTCACTATGACATCTTTGTGATTATTACCATTAATAACTGAGAATGATATTTTTGCATTTTCACCCACATCCGGATCATCTGCATTTATGGTACATATAACTGCACCAGGGGGACTGTTTTCCTTAACAAAAACATGAATTAGAGGTTCTTCAAATCGGGGCGTGTTGTCATTGATATCAGAAACATGCACAGTTATTACAGTTGTACTGGACAGGGAAGGAACACCTTCATCAGACGCAGTTATTGTAATATTATATTTAGAAACCTGCTCTCTGTCCAGAGAACCGTCTACAACCAAAGAATAGTGATTTTTGTATGTGTTTTTGATTTTAAACGGGACGGACTCAATGATTCGAACATTAACGATGCCGTTTTTATCTGTGTCATTGTCTTTAACCGTTAAGAGTCCCACCATTGTGTCGAGCGGTGCATCCTCCCTTACCACGTCGACTAATGACGTCACTGATATTTTTGGTGGGTTATCATTAATGTCAACGATTTCAACTAGTATTTTACAATGTGATGCTCTTGAATTCAAGCCTTTGTCTTTTGCTTGCACTCTGATTTCAACAGCATTGCCACTTTCGTGATCCAATTCACCTTTTACTGTAATTTCCCCTGTCACTGAATTAATCGCAAACTTGTCAACATCCTCACCATCGTGATCAATAAAAGAATAAACAATTTCTCCATTTAGACCCTCATCTAAATCACGAGCGTGCACTGATAGAACACTTGTGCCAGGAGGAGCATTTTCAGTCACAGTGGCTTTGTACAACGTGTTGTCGAATATTGGAATGTTGTCATTGCCATCCTGCACGACAATTGTGACTGGTAACGTCCCCGATTTAGCAGGTTTTCCCCCATCCAAAGCTGTTAACGTGAGTTTGATCACTGATTTTTTCTCGCGGTCCAGAGCTTTTTGCAGCACCAATTCAGCAGACATGGTTTGCTCACCCGCATTCTGCACGTCCAAAGAGAAATGCTCATTTTGGCTCAGTTTATAGCTTTTGACTGAATTACTGCCGACATCTGGGTCGAATGCTTTTGGTAAAGTAAATCGTTCGCCAGTAAAAGCCAACTCAGACACATTCAGCACAAGCTCGGGTAGTCGGAAAGTAGGGGCGTTGTCGTTTATGTCCACAATTTTAACCTCAAAACGATAGAGATTCAGAGGCGCGTTTGCTATGGCTTCCACTTCCAAAGAGCACTTCACACGGCGAGAGCACAGCTCCTCTCGATCTATTCTATCCTTTACCACAAGTATTCCCATTTTAGCATTGACTTCCAAATACCTGGCATTCGGTCCTGATATTTGCAAACTTCTCAATTCCAAATCCTGGTCATCGAGGTGCAAGTCCTTTGCTAAATTCCCCACAGTTGTTCCGGGATTTGATTCTTCCGTCACGGAATAAACAATCTGTGCAGATGCCACACTCCATAAGTGAAACAAAGGCAAGGAAATATATGTCCAAAGACGAAAAATGTCGGTCAGTTTCATTCTTTTCAAGGCTCGTTAAACAGATGCCACAGAAATATTGAACTGCACCGGTACCATTTTAACATGTCCGAGTCAGTACAAGCAATGAGGACTGTTATGGTGAACAAAGAATCTCAGTACAATACATCTCTTAATATGGAGAAAAGGGAGGAGCGTTTTAAAGGGTTTGACTTATGCGGGCCGAGAGGGGCATCTTGTGGTCAAAAAATATACATTTTCTGTCAATTTAAAATGGCAGCTTGACAATAATTGACATAAAAATCCACATGCATCATTAAAATAGCACCATCAAAAACGTACGTAATTACCACACCTCTATCCTATTGAAGTTATGTCCATAATTATGTTTTGCTTGATCACCAGAGCGAACGACCAGCTACCTATAGGTACTAAATTCCCAAAATGATGTATTCTCTTTAGTGTTTCCCAACCTTTAGTGAGCCAAAGGTCCCATTTTACATTGGAAAAAAAGTCACGACACATCAAACAAAAATGTCACAAAAAGCATGAATACTAAATTAATTATCTATTCTGAGTTTGATCACAATTTGACCAACTCAGAGTGAAATCTGGGCCTGTTTAATTGAACACGAAGCTGTATAGTCAAGCATGACTTACTGTTGTGTGAATGGTAGGAATGGTTTATTGTACCTTTTGCCATCTAATGGAAGAGCATTTAAAATCGTTCTGCCTGATACTATATGTCACTGGCACAGATAGATGAACAGTTGCAATATGTATGATAAATAAATAGTTCTCTGACAATTTAAGTGAAATTGAATATTTTTTTAAAGCACCCGCTGATGTTCTCTCATGGCACATTCATGTGCCATGGTGCCATGTAAGGAATCACTGCTCTACCCTATACCACAATTTATTATTTCATCAATGTATAAAAAATATCCAACATCATCCTATAATTCCAAAGAAAATGGGAATGAAGCTAATTGGTTTGTTTATGGATTAACACCAAATCAAAACGTTATGACATAGTAGACAACAGACACAAATCTAAACATTGTACTATGTATCGGTTAGGCCGGTGAGATGTGTGCCTGCTACATTACCTTTTCCGTATTAGGTAAAGTCTGAGTCCTGGTAAAGGTGTCTCCTCCATTAATACTGATCAGTTCTGCTTCTACAGGCGGAAAGGGCCCGGGAAATACCACCATATCACTCTTGAGTGTGTCTGAACTGAAACACACGTCGTACTGCTGAGTAGCTTTGGAGTAAGACCAGCTCCCATCAGGGTGGGTGGTGATCATTGGGGCGCTGTACCTGTCGAAGGGTCCGTCTGTCTGTCTATGGCATTTGAATGCTATTAAAGTGATGAGACTGAGCAGAAAGATAAGCGACACGGCCACGATGGCGATGAGCAGATACAAGTGTAAACTGGAAAAGCTCTCCTCCTTGATGGGCACATGTCTGAACTGAGTGTGAATATCAGCTGTGCTTTCAAGCACCACCACATCAATAGACACAGTAGCTGACAAGGAGGGTTCTCCGTTATCACACACCAACACCACCAAGGGGTGACTTTTCAGGTCATTGTCACTCATTCGCCTCTTGGTCCGAATCTCCCCGGTGCTGGTTCCGATCCGGAAGAGGTTATTGTTGCCTTTGGGCTCAGACAGGTGATAGGAGAGCAGTGCATTGTATCCAGAGTCTGCATCTACTGCCCTGAGCTTTGCCACAAAGTATCCGGCTTCAGCAGAATAGGGGATGCTCTCACTGTTAACGGAGCCGTGCTCAGAATAGGGAGCCAAAATGGCGGGACTGTTGTCATTCTCATCCAGGATAAAAACGTTTACGGTCACGTTGCTGCTGAGCGGAGGAACACCAGCGTCTGTGGCCTGAACTTTAAACTGAAAGGTCTTTAATTTCTCAAAGTCAAAAGACTGCAAAGCCACTAGATCTCCGTTTTCTGAGTTAATGTTCATCACTGATGTTAGTGGAATATTTGTGGAAATATTGTCTATCAAATTATACCTGACTTTAGCGTTCTGCTCTACATCAGGATCCAAAGCAGTTAAGGTGAATATAATTGCCCCTGATTCACTATTCTCTTTTACGTAAACATTAATCACTGATTCTAGAAATATGGGTGCATTGTCATTGACGTCAGAAATTTGAATAGGAATAATTGATGTGCTTGAGAGAGGCGGAGTGCCCTCATCTGATGCTATAACAGTGATATTGAATTCAGAAATAGATTCTCTGTCAAGAGGTTCTTCTACTGTTAATGAATAATAATTTTTATAGTTCATCTTGAGTTTAAAAGGCACCAAGCCAACAAGTTCAGCCCTGGTCTGTCCATTTTCACCCCCATCTTTATCGCTGACAGTCATCAAAGCAACCACTGTACCTGCCTCAGCATCCTCCTTAACCGGACTCATTAGAGAGGTAACAGTGATTTCAGGAATATTGTCATTAACATCCACTGCCTCCACTAAAACCTTTCCATGCACACTCCGAGAGGGGGAGCCCTTGTCCCTTGCTAGTACTCTTATGTCAAAAGCTTTGTTTTCCTCATAATCTACCTTTCCTGCCACACTTATTTCACCAGTGTCGGGATTAATGGCAAACACTGTTTTGGGATTGAAATTGTCCCTAACAATGAATGAATACACAATCTCGCCATTTATTCCCTCATCTAAATCTGTAGCCTGAACTGTCACTATGGAGGTAAAAAGCGGGGCGTTTTCAATCACCTGAGACTTGTACAGAGGCTGACTAAACACGGGAACATTATCATTTGTATCGATGACGTTTACTGTTATATCTAAAGTCCCTGAGCGGGGAGGCTTTCCTCCGTCGAGAGCAGTTAAAGTGAGGTGGACGACGGACTGCTTCTCCCTGTCTAAAGATTTCTGCAACACCAGCTCAGCAGACTCACTGTGTTGAACACCGCCCTGTGCGTCCAGTGCAAAGTATTCATTCGGACTCAGCTTGTAGCTTTTCACCGAGTTACTGCCAGTGTCAGCGTCATTTGCCATGGGTAGTAGATATCTTTCACCCGGAAAGGACGATTCTGAAATGTTGAAAATCTTCTCTTTTTCACGAAAAGACGGTGCGTTGTCGTTGATGTCGATGAGTTGAACTTCAATACGATGAACACGCATCGGGTGGCTCAATATGGCTTCAATGTTTACTGAGCATTTGGCCGTATTGGGACAAAGCTGCTCGCGGTCGATCCTGTCACAAACGTATAAAGCACCAGATTTTAAATCCACGTCGAAATACTTGTTTGACGTCCCAGATAGGACTCTTAAATCCCGTTTTTCCAAATCGTGTATATTAATTTGTAATTCCTTGGCGAGATTCCCCACTACCGATCCTTTGTCAACCTCCTCGGGGACAGAAAATGAGACCTGCGCCACGCTGCCGTCGTACAAACAAAGCAAAAGGACCATATGCATCCAAATCATGCTCGATTGCCCACAACGTCCACTCATTGCGACAAAATAAAATCAATAATTTCGGAACATGCCCATTGTCAACACTTGCAACGAGGAGAAACCCTGTAGAATATGTCTTGCAGGCTCTTGCGTATATATCCCGACAAAGCACAATGAGCGACTGAAGAACAGGAGGAGGTGTCTATACCGGATGGGTGGATGGAGCACGCGGTTGGGGGGTGGGGGTTAGGCGGCACAAGCTTGGTGTCAAGCGACACCAACTGATGTTATGATGCTATTGCTAAATATGCTCTAAACCAGCTGAATAAACAGTCGGTGCTGTGGTTAAAAAAACAAAACAATACTGACTCAAACGCAAAGAGGAAAAAGAAATCTGCAAAACCAAATTCGATGGTGTATTTGAGAGCATAACAAAAATGCTTTACAGAGGGTAAATCTGAATTAAATATACTACTAAAAAAAAAAAAAAAAAAAACTTTTGCTGAGAGCAAGCGTCTAGGTCAGGGGTGTCCAGCTCCGGTCCTCAAAGGCCGTTTTCCTGCACGTTTTCCAATTCTCCTTGCGGCAACACACCTGATTTAAATGATCAGCTCATCAGCAAGCTCCGAAGAAGCTTGATAACGATCACGATCTCTTGAAACAGGTGCGTTGCAGCTGGGATAGATGGAAAACAGGCAGGACACCGGCCCTTGAGGACCGAGTTTGGACACCCCTGCTCTAAGTCATCTATTGGGAGTCAAAACACGATTCAGCACCACGGATAGATTCCTCAGAATCACATAGGTCTCAATTCAACACAATTCACGGTTCAACGTAGTTTTAAAATCATCCATCAAAATATTATTCAGAAATGGCCAAACTTGACATATTTGAATTTGGTTTGAGCGAGCAAGTATTGTCTTGATATAGTTTCAATCAATGGAAATAAACAAAATAAATAACTTTTTAAAAAGAAATCGTAAGGGAGATAGAGCTTTATATTATTGAAAACCTTAAATTAAACTCATATAAATTCCACTATTCCTCATAGTATTATATGTAAAATTAAATTATACTAAAATATAAATTTCATATTATTTATGATGGGCACATTTTCTTTGCTCAGTGTCACAGAGTCATCAGGCGATACACCACCAACACAGTGAAACAGGGGAAAGTGCTGGGTGAGAATGTACTTGCAAATATTATTGTAACATATTTAGCAAAATAAGTACTGAGTCAGCAGTTTCTAACATTCATCAAAAACATGTTTAAAATTGAGTACAGTATGTGTAAGGACGTCACTTTAAACTATAGAATAATTTATGGAAGACCCCCCGAATTATTTGTATGTGCAACAATTTGCTTGGTTTAGTCACAGTAGCCAATTACATTATGTATAAAATTATATTCCTTTGAATGGTACCTTAACATATCAAATGAATAAATAAATAAATGCCACAATTTCAGTCATTTTCAACACACTGTAGATTTCCAATAAGTGGCAAAACAATTGAAATGTGGCAGATGACGAATTTAAATGCTTATCCTAACATGAATCATTCTCCTAGCCACAAAAATACAGTACAGTGGATTAAGGAAATCGACACACACCTGTTTAAACGGCAGGCTTATGTGATGTAAAAAAAATGAGACCAAGATAATTCCATCCATCCATCCTCTATCGATACCACTTGTCCTCACAAGGGTTGCGGGGCGTGCTGCAGCCTATCCCAGCTGTCTTCGGGCAGTAGGCGGGGGACACCCTGAAATGGTTGCCAGCCAATCGCAGGGCACACAGAGACAAACATCCGCACTCACAATCACACCTAGGGGCAATTTAGAGAGTCCAATCAACTTACCATGCATGTTTTTGGAATGTGGCAGGAAACCGGAGCACCCGGAGAAAACCCACGCAGGTACGGGGAGAACATGCAAACTCCACACAGGGAGGCCGGAGCTGGGATAGAACCCACGACGTCTGAACTGCGAGGCAAATGTGCTAACCAGTCGATCACCGTACCGCCCACCAAGATAATTAATTTCAAATATTTCCCATAATGTGAACCTGTACAATTTAACTGAAAAAAATCTTTTTGAGAAGAGAAGTAAAATTAATCGACTGAGCTATAGTGTTTGCACAAGTGTGCACACCCGCTTATAACTGGGGATGTGGCCCTTGTTACATGGACCTTGGCAAGTACCTCTGATTAAACCCAAATGGAGTTAATTCGTTCTAGAAGACTTTTTTCCAACATCCCATTTTGCTTTCACCCAGAAGCCAAAACATTCGGTGCTAACACTTACTTGTATTTGGAACTGTTTATAATTACAATTTGACTAAAACCCCAATTCCATCTTAAGGAAAACAGCCTCAAAACATGACATTGCCTAATGTTCTTTTGTTGTAAAACAGTGCTGTTTGTGCCAAACATACCATTTTGAATTATGGGCAAAAGTTCAACCTTGATTTCATTGAGCCATAGCACATTTTCCCAAATAAGTATGGGAGATTTTTAAATTGTTATACTTCCCCTGTTCAAAATGTTTTTTTTAGTTTATTTTTTCATTTGAGTTGTACAGGTATAAGACACAATAATGGTGGAAACGGTTTCAGAAATATTTATCTTGGTCTTGATTTATTATATATATAAGAGTTGCATTCGAACAAGGGTGTGTAGACCTTTTTATTTCCACTGTACACTGTATGTATGAATTAGAAATGTATGAATACATAAAAGTGGGTTTTCTCCGGGTACTCCGGTTTCCTCCCACATTCCAAAAAACATGCATGGTAAGTTGATTGGACACTCTAAATTGCCCCTAGGTGTTATTGTGAGTGCGGATGTTTGTCTCTGTGTGCCCTGCAATTGGCTGGCAACCAATTCAGGGTGTCCCCCGCCTACTGCCCAAAGCCAGCTGGGATAGGCTCCAGCACGCCCCGCGACCCTTGTGAGGATAAGCGGTACAGATAATGGATGGATGGATAAATACATAAAAACAATATGGGTTTATAAAAGTTCAGCCTACCTTCTCAGTATTAGGTAGGGTCTGAGTCCTGGTAAAGGTGTCTCCTCCGTTAATACTGATCAGTTCTGCTTCTACAGGCGGAAACGGCGTGGGAAAAACCACCATATCACTCTTGAGTGTGTCTGAGCTGAAGCACACGTCGTACTGCTGAGTAGCTTTGGAGTAAGACCAGCTCCCGTCAGGGTGGGTGGTGATCATTGGGGCACTGTACCTGTCGAAGGGTCCGTCTGTCTGTCTATGGCATTTGAATGCTATTAAAGTGATGAGGCTGAGCAGAAAGATGAGCGACACGGCCACAATGGCGATAAGCAGATACAAGTGTAAGCTGGAAAAGCTCTCCTCCTTGATGGGCACATGTTTAAACTGAGTGTGGATGTCAGCTGTGCTTTCAAGCACCACCACATCAATAGCCACAGTAGCTGACAGGGAGGCTTCTCCGTTATCACACACCAACACCACCAAGGGGTGACTTTTCAGGTCATTGTCACTCATTCGCCTCTTGGTCCGAATCTCCCCGGTGCTGGTTCCAATCCGGAAGAGGTTATTGTTGCCTTTGGGCTCAGACAGGTGGTAGGAGAGCAGTGCATTGTATCCAGAGTCTGCATCTACTGCCCTGATCTTTGCCACAAAGTATCCCGCTTCAGCAGAATAGGGGATGCTCTCACTGTTAACGGAGCCGTGTTGAGAATACGGTGCCAGTATGGCAGGACTGTTGTCATTCTCGTCAAGGATAAAAACATTGACTGTCACGTTGCTGTTGAGCGGAGGAAGACCAGAGTCTATTGCCTGAACTTTGAACTGAAAAGTCTTAATTTTCTCAAAGTCAAAAGATTGTAAATTGACTATATCACCACTCTCCGAATTAATGTTCATCACCGATGTTATTGGAATACCATTTGCATCTCCCAATAATGTATACTTCACTCTTGCATTCTCATTCATATCCGAATCCATTGCGGTTATTCTGTGGACACTGGCTCCCACAGGACTGTTTTCTTTCACATATATATTAATAATGGGTTCAGAGAAACGTGGTGCATTGTCATTAACATCAGCCACTTGAATGGCAATAATGCTCGTGCTAGATAGAGGAGGGCTCCCCTCATCATTTGCTTCAAGAGTGACATTGTAAAATGAATATTCCTCCCTATCAAGTGGACCGTCCACAACTAGAGAGTAATAGTTTTTATAATTCGATTTAAGCTTAAAAGGTGTAGAGCCACTTAGTTTGCATTGGGTGTTGCCGTTTATTCCTCCGTCTTTATCAGTCACCGTCACTAAAGCAACGACGCTTCCAATCTCAGCGTCTTCTTTAACGGGGTTCGTGAGTGACGTCACCACAATTTCTGGAGCATTGTCGTTCATGTCAAGCACTTCAACCAGTAGCTTTGCATTTGCTCTTCGAGGCAACAAACCTTTATCAGTTGCTTGGACGTGAATATCATATGCTGCTTGCGCCTCAAAGTCCAAACGGCCTTTTACAGCAATCTCACCCGTGTCTGCAACTATTAAAAAGACGTCTGCGGGGTCAAAATGCGCACGCTTAACAAAAGCAAATCTTATCCTACCATTGTCTCCTTCATCTAAATCTGTAGCACTTAATTGAATCACCAAAGACCCAGGTGGCGCATTTTCTTTCACACGAGCCTTGTACAGCGCTTGACTAAATGAGGGTGTGTTATCATTAACATCCAAAACATTTACATGCAACAATAATGTGCCAGATTTGGAAGGCTTTCCTCCATCAACAGCGGTCAGTGTTAATTTTACGGTGCTTTGTTTTTCTTTGTCTAAAGCTTTTAGCAGCACCAACTCAGCAGATACACTCTGCTCTCCACCACCCTGCACATCTAAAGAAAAATATTCATTTGTGCTCAGCGTGTAAGTCTTTATCGAGTTTCCTGCAGTATCAGCGTCAAGCGCTAGTGGAAGTAAGAAATGCTCGCCTGTGGGTGATATTTCAGACACGTTGATTGAATGCGACTCCTCCACGAAACGAGGTGCGTTGTCGTTTAAATCATCTACCACCACTTCAATTCGATGCAGCGCCATCGGGTTCCTCAGTATGGCCTCTAAATTGAGAGTGCATTTGATCGCCTTTGGACACAGCTCCTCGCGGTCTACTCTCTCGGCAACATAAAGCTCCCCCGTACGAAAATTGGTCTTGAAGTATTCCTTACTGTAAATCGACACGACACTTAGATCACGAATTTGCAGGTCCCTCACGTTGACATTTAAATCCTTCGCTAGGTTTCCCACCACGGTTCCTTTGTCCACCTCTTCGGTAACAGAGTAGGTAATCTGAGCAGCGCAGCAGTGCCATAAAACGGCAATAAAGAACCAGCAGAGACTTGAATGTTTCCGTCCACAACCCATTGCTTTTTCCACAGATTCCCAGCTAAAAAAAAAACCCCCACAGTGGTTCATCCACAAAACAACGACCGATCGTCCATAATTCCATCCGCTATCCTCCTCCTCCGAATATGTAAGTCTTTTGGGCTACGCACTCAATGCGATCAGTCTGATGACGCGCCACGGGAGTGTGGAGATGTGAAGCTCATACAAAGTGGTGGTCTAATGCGACCTCAAGCGTTCAAAGTTGGTATTTTCCCTAAAAGGAGAGTATACTTTAAACGGTTATACTGCTGTGTGAAATTATTAATAGCAGTTTTCTTCAAATATGATAAAATGCCCCCCACCCCCACCCCAAAAAACCCATACACTTGGTTAATACTATTTATAATATATATTATTTACTTGTAAAGAGAGGAATTTGATTTTGGAATAATGAAACTTAAACAATGTAGTTCAAAAAGTAAAACTCTAATAGGCCCACAACAGTGCAAGTAGAAAATTTAAATGTAAATCTGCAGTGTAATCATGCAGAGTATTTTATCAAGATAAATTAAGGCAAAATCGGGTCAAAATCACGTAAAGTTCCACCCACATTGTTTTGTGGAAATTGAGACATTCTTAATTGTGGCAAAGCAACTGGCTATTATGGCCCAAAAATTGTTTTGAAGTTCAACACAATAAAATAGAGACGCTATTTGATCGGTAATTTCTATGAACATTTTTATACAATTCAAGAGCATGTGACGTTTGGGCATGGGGTCAGTGATGTGGTTTGATTAGAAATCAAGAAAGCTTTTACACTGTACATTGAAAAATATATTCAGCACCAAGGACAGGGCAAATTGATCGCTTTTTTTGGGTAATTTATCTTGAGGCCTCTAGCCAATCCCTGCTAACTTGGTGTAAAATGCAAATTGAAATACGTACTCCACCCTTGACCAGCCAACAGTCAATACTGGGCTGTGAATTGATCCCACAGCACTGTAATGGACACCAGCTATACGTAAAAGACTACACTACCATGGCCAAAGACAGGGCCCCATTTTGCTACTGAAATCAACAAATCTGCATCAAACAAATTGCAAAATGCCATATCTGTCTTTTTCTTCATACGCGAAATATCCTGCAGTCTGTTTAGTCATAGCTGATTATAAATCATATGTGGAGATTAATATTATTGAGTGTAGGAATAAAAAACACAGAAATTTTAAGCCTACCTTCTCAGTAGTGGGTAAAGTTTGAGTCCTGGTAAAGGTATCTCCTCCATTAATACTGATCAGTTCTGCTTCTACAGGTGGAAAGGGCGTGGGAAAAACCACCATATCACTCTTGAGTGTGTCTGAGCTGAAGCACACGTCGTACTGCTGAGTAGCTTTGGAGTAAGACCAGCTCCCATCAGGGTGGGTGGTGATCATTGGGGCGCTGTACCTGTCGAAGGGTCCGTCTGTCTGTCTGTGGCATTTGAAGGCTATTAAAGTGATCAGGCTGATCAGAAAGATGAGTGAGAGGGCCACAATGGCGATGAGCAGATACAAGTGTAAGCTGGAAAAGCTGTCCTCCTTGATGGGCACATGTTTAAACTGGGTTTGGATGTCAGCTGTGCTTTCAAGCACAACAACATCAATAGACACAGTAGCTGACAGGGAGGCTTCTCCATTATCACACACCAACACCACCAAAGGGTGACTTTTAAGGTCATTGTCACTCATTCGCCTCTTGGTCCGAATCTCCCCGGTGCTGGTTCCGATCCGGAAGAGGTTGTTGCTGCCTGGCTCAGACAGGTGATAGGAGAGCAGTGCATTGTATCCAGAGTCTGCATCTACCGCCCTGATCTTTGCCACAAAGTATCCTGCTTCAGCAGAATAGGGAATGCTCTCACTATTAACGGAGCCGTGCTCAGAATAGGGAGCCAAAATGGCGGGACTGTTGTCATTCTCATCCAGGATAAAAACGTTGACAGTTGCATTACTGCTGAGTGGAGGAGCTCCAGAGTCTGTGGCCTGAACTTTGAACTGAAAAGTCTTTAACTTCTCATAGTCAAAAGACTGCAAACTCACTATATCTCCAGTCTCTGAGTTAATGTTTAGAAGTAGCGAAATCGGAATATTCCTTGAATAACTATCTAACAATGTGTATGACATTTTCGCATTTGCATCCAAATCAGGGTCAACTGCATTTATTGAACAAAGA
The DNA here is from genome assembly GCF_054856515.1 of Filicampus tigris. Classification (NCBI taxonomy): domain Eukaryota; kingdom Metazoa; phylum Chordata; class Actinopteri; order Syngnathiformes; family Syngnathidae; genus Filicampus; species Filicampus tigris. Next base: position 23,738,611 of record NC_141218.1, on the reverse strand, counting down.
GAATATCCAATTGGACTATTTTCTTTGACATATACATTAAAAAAAGGTTCTAGAAAACGAGGTGCATTATCATTTACATCAGAAACATGAACAGTAATGATCCTTCTAGTGGACAGAGCTGGACTTCCGTCATCTGTGGCTATAATGGTGACATTATAAAAAGAGCTGTTTTCTCTGTCGAGTGCTCCATCAACAACTAAAGAATAATCATTTTTGTAGTTAGTTTTCAGCTTAAAAGGAACGGATCCAACTACCTTACAGTTGGTTACACCATTATTGCCACCATCCTTATCACTCACTGTAACCAAAGCAACAATTGTCCCCAATTCTGCGTTTTCCCTGACTGGGCTCATCAGCGACGTCACCGTTATTTCAGGGGTATTGTCATTCACATCAATTATTTCTATGAGCAGTTTAGCATGTGCACTACGAGGAACAGAGCCTTGATCCATTGCTTGAATCCTGACCTCATAAGATGGAGTCTCTTCGTAATCTAAAATACCTTTCACGGTGATTTCACCTGTTTCTGCATTTAGATTAAAAATATTTGATGGATCATTGTTACCTCGTTTTACTAAGGAATATGTGATTTTACTGTTCACGCCTTCGTCTAAATCCGTTGCATTCAATTTAATCACAAGTGAGGCCTGTGCGGCATCCTCACTCAGACGCACTTTATAAAGCGACTTGCTAAACGTGGGCACGTTGTCGTTAACATCGAGGACATTTACGCGTATTTGCAGCGAGCCAGATTTAGGAGGTTTGCCCCCGTCGACAACGGTGAGCGTGAGTGTGATAAGAGGTTGTTTCTCTCGGTCTAAAGACTTTTGTAGCACTAATTCTGCAGACACACCGTGGTCTCCTCCGCTCTGCACATCGAGTGTAAAATGCTCATTGTTGCTCAGTTTATAGCTGCTCACCGAGTTACTGCCGATGTCTCCGTCCACAGCCACCGGAAGGAGGTACCGCTCTCCCGGTGAAGCTGATTCAGAAATGTCCAAAGAGTATTCATTTTCTAAAAATGCCGGCGAATTGTCATTTACATCCAAAATACGGATCTCAATACGATGTGCCGTCATTGGATTGTTTAACACAGCTTGTATCCTGAGCGAACATTTTACCACATTCGGACAAATCTTCTCCCTGTCTATTCTTTCCTTCACAAATAGGTTACCGCTCTGTAAATTCACACTAAAATACTCTTTACTGTGACTGGAAACCACACGCAGATCTCTGGTGTCTAGCTCCTGCACGTTGAGGTTTAAATCCTTCGCGATGTTGCCCACCACGAAGCTTTTGTTCGCCTCCTCGTTAATGGAGTAGGACAACTGGGAAGCAGATGAGCCGTAGATACAAACAAGAAAAGCAAAGTAAATCCAGAAATCGTGTATTTGTTGACGCGTCCTCATCGTCAATGAAGCAGAATTAACAGACTGCCGTCGATCATGTATCCACATTGACATCATTTAATCCAGTGCAGCATCCTGTTGCGAGGTTGCAGTGCGTCTCCGTGCGTCTTCTGCGCATGAACCACCGGCAGATGACGATGTCTTTTTCTACACGCAGGGCGGAGTAGGAATATGAAGGCGCCGTGAAATCAACATCTTCGTATCTACGGTCTCTTGCGACCCCGTGTGGCAAATTTAAGGTAAGTCTATCACCATGACTGTCGCTGCACAAGCAGAATGGCCTCAGAGTAACAAAATAAGCTTTTTTTTTTTTTTTTTTTTTTTTAAATCAGATGTTCAGGCCTCACACAAAAGAATGCTAGAAAACGTTGATTCACATATTCCACTTAAAATGTATTGGAACATTTTAAGAACATTATACAGCAATAGTAACAGATATACTTATTTCTCTGAAATAGTTGCTGACATCACATCACACAAACAAACCAACAAACTGTCAGTAGCAGTATGAACTCTAAAATACTACTACTACTACTACTCTGAAAAGAAAACCTTTCTGAATTTACTCCAATTTATTTCTACAAGTGCTTGAACAAAATAAAAGCAACTTGATCCAAATACATTTTTTAAAGTAGAGTAATGGTATACGTATAAAATGGATGTATCCAAATGATCTTATTTTGTGCGCACACTTGACAAAACAAAATTGAGTAGATTCAACACGCTATTTTTGTCAGTGTACTACTACAATATGAAATATGTATTAACAATCATGGTACTGAATGTGGGGTCACCAATGTCTTCCATGCAGGCAGTGTGCAGTTCCCGTGGAGTGACAGTGTGAATGTGACTGACTGAATGGTTGTCTATATTCTGTATGTGCCCTGTGATTGACGGTGACTAGTCCAGGGGTGTGGTCCACCTTTCACCTGGAAGCTAGGATAGGCTCAACCTCGCCTAAAACCTGACCTGGATAAGCAATATACAAAATGGTCGGATGGATAGTTAATCTGATAAGTAATATGAAGAACCTACAAAAGTGCATGGAAGTCCAGCACCTCGGACAGTGGCATTTTAGAGTTGATTTTTTTCTCCACCAAATGGAAAGTGAGGTGCTATGGGAAGTCAAGAATGGAACTTTAACACCACAGACATGACCACAGTAGAGCCAGTATTACAGAGAACACACAAAGCCTTCATCTTAAACCAACACCACAGGACTTATATCAGCACTACAGCTCACCATGAGGCACAAACTACATGAGAAAACATATTGATTCCTCCATCTGTGAGTGGTTTTCATTATTTGCACAAATGCTCTAAATGACCATCTTATACCTGTTTGAGTTTACCAAGTGATTGTCAACCAGGCGTTTGTCATAAAAAATTCTATGTTTTAGGTTATGACAGTTTACGGTGTACATTGCTTTCAATGGTCAGCCTGCGTAGTCAACTAAGGCAAAAAACATTATGTGTCAGCCTACCTTCTCGGTGTTAGGTAGGGTCTGAGTCCTGGTAAAGGTGTCTCCTCCATTAATACTGATCAGTTCTGCTTCTACAGGCGGAAACGGCGTGGGAAAAACCACCATATCACTCTTGAGTGTGTCTGAGCTGAAGCACACGTCGTACTGCTGAGTAGCTTTGGAGTAAGACCAGCTCCCGTCAGGATGCGTGGTGATCATTGGGGCACTGTACCTGTCGAAGGGTCCGTCTGTCTGTCTATGGCATTTGAATGCTATTAAAGTGATGAGGCTGAGCAGAAATATGAGCGACACGGCCACAATGGCGATGAGCAGATACAAGTGTAAGCTGGAAAAGCTCTCCTCCTTGATGGGCACATGTCTGAACTGAGTGTGGATGTCATCTGTGCTTTCAAGCACCATCACATCAATAGACACAGTAGCTGACAAGGAGGGTTCTCCGTTATCACACACCAACACCACCAAGGGGTGACTTTTCAGGTCATTGTCACTCATTCTCCTCTTGGTCCGAATCTCCCCGGTGCTGGTTCCGATCCGGAAGAGATTGTTGCTGCCTTTGGGCTCAGACAGGTGATAGGAGAGCAGTGCATTGTATCCAGAGTCTGCATCTACTGACCTGATCTTTGCCACAAAGTATCCCGCTTCAGCAGAATAGGGGATGCTCTCACTGTTAACGGAGCCATGCTCAGAATAGGGAGCCAAAATGGCGGGACTGTTGTCATTCTCATCCAGGATAAAAATGTTGACAGTCACATTACTGCTGAGTGGAGGAACACCAGAGTCTGTGGCCTGAACTTTAAACTGAAACGTCTTTAACTTTTCATAGTCAAAAGATTGCAAACTGACTATATCTCCAGTCTCTGAGTTAATGTTAAGAAGTGACGAAATCAGAATATTCCTTGGATAACTATCTAACAATGTGTATGACACTTTCGCATTTGCATCCAAATCAGGGTCAACTGCATTTATTGAACAAAGAGAATATCCAATTGGACTATTTTCTTTGACATATACATTAATAAAGGGTTCTAGAAAACGAGGTGCATTGTCATTTACATCAGAAACATGAACAGTAATGATTCTTCTAGTGGACAGAGCTGGACTTCCGTCATCTGTTGCTATAATGGAGACATTGTATATCGAGGTATTTTCTCTGTCGAGTGCTCCATCAACAACTAAAGAATAATCATTTTTGTAGTTGGTTTTCAGCTTAAAGGGAACTGATCCAACAACCTTACAGTTGGTTACACCATTATTGCCACCATCCTTATCACTCACTGTAACGAAAGCAACAATTGACCCCAATTCTGCGTTCTCTTTGAGTGGGGTCATCAGTGACGTCACCGTTATTTCAGGGGCGTTGTCATTCACATCGATTATTTCTATGAGCAGTTTAGCATGTGCATTACGAGGAAAGGGGCCTTGATCCATTGCTTGAATCCTGACCTCATAAAATGGAGTCTCTTCATAATCTAAAATACCTTTCACGGTGATTTCACCCGTTTCTGCATTTAGATCAAAAATATTTGATGGATCATTGTTGCCTCGTTTAATAAAAGAATATGCGATTTTACTGTTCACGCCTTCGTCTAAATCTGTTGCATTTAATTGAATCACGACTGAGCCCTGCGCGGCATCTTCGCTCAGACGCACTTTATAAAGCGACTTGCTAAACGTGGGCACGTTGTCGTTAACATCGAGGACATTTACGCGTATTTGCAACGAGCCAGATTTAGGAGGTTTACCGCCGTCGACAGCGGTGAGAGTGAGTGCAATGAGAGGTTGTTTCTCTCGATCTAAAAACTTTTGTAACACCAATTCCGCAGACATACCGTGGTCTTCTCCGCTCTGCACATCGAGTGTAAAATGCTCATTGTTGCTCAGTTTATAGCTCCTCACCGAGTTACTGCCGATGTCTGCGTCCACGGCCACCGGAAGGAGGTACCGCTCTCCCGGTAAAGCTGATTCAAAAATGTTCAAAGTGTACGCATTTTCTATAAAAGAAGGTGAATTGTCATTTATATCCAAAATATTGATCTCAATGCGATGTGCCGTCATCGGATTGTTTAACACGGCTTGTATCCTGAGCGAACATTTTACCACATTCGGACAAAGCTCCTCCCTGTCTATTCTTTCCTTCACAAATAGGTTACCGCTCTGTAAATTCACACTAAAATACTCTTTATTGTGGCTGGAAACTACACGCAGATCTCTGGTGTCTAGCTCCTGCACGTTGAGGTTTAAATCCTTGGCGATGTTGCCCACCACGAAGCCTTTGTTCGCCTCCTCGTTAATGGAGTAGGACAACTGTGAAGCGGATGCTCCGTAGATACAAAGAAGAAAAGCAAAGTAAATCCAGGAATCGTGTCTTAGTTGACGCGTCCTCATCGTCAATGAAGCAAAATTAACAGACTGCCGTCGATCATGTATCCACATTGAGATCATTTAATCCAATGCAGCATACTCTTGCGAGGTTGCTGTGCGTGTCCGTGTGCATTCTACGCACGAACCGCCGAGATGACGATTTATTTTTCTCCATGCAGGGCGGAGTAGGAATATGAAGGAGCCGTGAAATCAACACATTCGTATCTACGGTCTCCTGCGACCCCGTGTGGCGAATTTAAGGTAAGTCTATCATCATGACTGTCACTGCACAAGCATAATGACCTCAGAGCAACACAATAACCTTTTTAAAAAGTAGATATCTACACTGAAAAAAATGATGTGCATCATTTGCTCAATTTTAATTCTTCAGGGGTTTGCACGAAATGTAGTAATCTGAATTCAGATACATTTTAAAGTAAATTATACATCTACTTAAATAATGTATCTGGGTCCAAATTGTTTTATTTCGTGTAACCACCTAATAAAATATAGTTGAGTAAATTCAACCATCATTTTTTTTAGTGTAGACCTGACACCTGATAACGCGAGAAAAATGTTGAATCCATATTCCACTTAAAATGCACATTTTAAAAGTATTATGGAGCAATAGTAATATTAATATGCTGTAAAATGTTGAATCCTAAATTCTACTTAAGATGTATTATTATAAAGCAATATTAACAATAATACTCACCTCTACACATACCCACATCAAACAAAGGAAACAACAACCACCCAATAGTATCCAATATAAATGCTCTTACTATTACAAAACAAAACAACAACTCATATACTGCTTCTACCACTGAAAAAGGTGGTGTTTTGAATTCACTCAATTTTATTTATGAAAGTATTTTCACAAAATAAAAGTATCTGGATCGAAATACATTTTAGAAAAATAGAATATAGTCTTCTTTTGAAATACATGGATCCAGATGATCTTATTGCATGCACCTGTTTGACAAAATAAAATTGAGTAAATTCAACACATCATTCTTTTTTAATTATTGTCCTACTCTGTAATAACAATCATAATCTGGATTACTGAATCTGGATTAATCACTGACTTCCATACAGGCACTATGCAGTTCCCATTTGGTGACAGTATGAATGTGACTGACTGAGAATGGTTTTCTGTTTCTATATGTGCCCTGTGATTGATGGCGACCAGTCCTGGGGTGGACTTGAGTGGTCTATCTGTATACGTTTCGCTCAAAAGCAATAGGTTCCACCTCCCCCCAGACCTGAACCGGCTAAGCAGGATACGAAGTGCATGGTTAGAGAGTGAATAGGATACATGATATGAGTAACGCACAATAGTGCACCAACATGACATCCAGGACCATGGATAGCAACATTCTTTTGTTGCTTTTTTGACGACCAGGTAAAAATAAGTGACTATGTGAAATAGTTCAGCCAGAGATTACCACAGTATTGCCAGTACAGGGAACACACGAGGCCTTCAACTTACATAGCCAGGGGTTATAGTATACAGCCCAGCATGACACACAAACTATACACTCTAAAAACAGTTGGGTAATTTCATTAACCCAATTTTTGGATTGTATGTGTTGGGTCAAAATTCTGGGTTATTTCTTATAAATTAACCCAATTGTTGGTTCAAATGAACTATATATTGAGTTATATGCCAGTAATGTTTTATGTTGGGTCAAAAATCAACCTTACAGGCCCATAAACAGGTGCCAGATGTACACTTTAATTAAGTATGACTGCCGGCCATGACAGCCACCGACATACTGTTCATGTCGACACACACAGCATCATGGTTAAGTCAACGACACTTTTGATTTATCCCTAATAGTTGGGTCAAAACTGAATAACCCAATTTTTGGGTTCAAATTGACCCAGGTCCTTTTTTAACACAACAGTTGGGTCAAGTTTAACCCAAAAATAGTTATTTTTCACCCAACTGTTTTAAGAGTGTACTTTAGAAAACATATTGACTCCTCCATCTGTAAGTGGTTTCATTATTTGCACATAGGCTTTACATGACCTTAAGCATGTTTGAATTGACCAAGAGATCTCACTAGGAGTTTGTCATCAGGATATGATAGTTTACCCTATCATAGTTTACACTACATATTTACACATTTGCTTTCAATGGTCAGCCTGTGTAGTCAACTAAGGCACAAAACATACAACGTGTCAGCCTACCTTCTCTGTGTTAGGTAGGGTCTGAGTCCTGGTAAAGGTGTCTCCTCCATTAATACTGATCAGTTCTGCTTCTACAGGTGGAAAGGGTGTGGGAAAAACCACCATGTCACTCTTGAGTGTGTCTGAGCTGAAGCACACGTCGTACTGCTGAGTAGCTTTGGAGTAAGACCAGCTCCCATCAGGGTGGGTGGTGATCATTGGGGCGCTGTACCTGTCAAAGGGTCCGTCTGTCTGTCTGTGACATTTGAAGGCTATTAAAGTGATGAGGCTGACCAGAAAGATAAGCGACACGGCCACAATGGCGATGAGAAGATACAAGTGTACACTGGAAAAGCTCTCCTCCTTGTTGGGCACATGTCTGAACTGAGTGTGGATGTCAGTTGTGCTTTCAAGCACCATCACATCAATAGACACAGTAGCTGACAGGGAGGCTTCTCCGTTATCACACACCAACACCACCAAGGGGTGACTTTTCAGGTCATTGTCACTCATTCTCCTCTTGGTCCGAATCTCGCCGGTGCTGGTTCCGATCCGGAAGAGGTTGTTGCTGCCTTTGGGCTCAGACAGGTGATAGGAGAGCAGTGCATTGTATCCAGAGTCTGCATCTACTGCCCTGATCTTTGCCACAAAGTATCCCGATTCAGCAGAATAGGGGATGCTCTCACTATTAACGGAGCCGTGCTCAGAATAGGGTGCCAGTATAGCGGGACTGTTGTCATTCTCATCCAGGATAAAAACGTTTACAGTTACGTTGCTGCTGAGCGAGGGAACACCAGAGTCTGTGGCCTGAACTATAAACTGAAAGGTCTTTAACTTTTCATAGTCAAAAGATTGTAAACTGACTATATCTCCAGTCTCTGAGTTAATGTTGAGAAGGGATGGAATTGGAGTATTCATCTGATATGTATCTAATATTGTGTATGATACTTTCGCATTTGCGTCCAAATCAGGATCAACTGCAGATATAGAACAAAGAGAATATCCGTTTGGACTGTTTTCTTTTATATATAAATTAATAAAAGGTTCTATAAAACGAGGTGCATTATCGTTAACATCAGAAACATGAACAGTTATGATCCTTTTAGTGGACAGAGGTGAACTTCCTTCATCTGTGGCTATAATGGAGACATTATAATGAGAGATGTTTTCTCTGTCTAGTGCTCTGTCAACTACTAACGAGTAATCATTTTTGTAGTTAGATTTCAGCTTAAAGGGAACAGATTCAACTACCTTACAGTTGGTTACACCATTACTGCCACCATCCTTATCACTTACTGTAACCAAAGCAACAATTGTCCCCAATTCAGCGTTTTCTTTTACCGGCGTCATTAGTGACGTCACCGTTATTTCAGGGGCATTGTCATTCACATCAATTATTTCTATTAGGAGTTTAGCATTTGCACTCCGAGGAGAAAGGCCTTGATCCATTGCTTGAATTCTTACTTCATAAGCTGGAAACTCTTCGTAATCTAAAGTACCTTTCACGATGATTTTTCCCGTTTCTGCATTAAGATCAAAAACATTTGATGGATCATTGTTGCCTCGTTTAATAAAGGAATACGTGATCTTACTGTTAATGCCTTCATCTAAATCTGTTGCATTTAATTGAATCACGACTGAGCCCTGCGCGGCATCTTCGCTCAGACGCACTTTATAAAGCGACTTGCTAAACGTGGGCACGTTGTCGTTAACATCGAGGACATTTACGCGTATTTGCAACGAGCCAGATTTGGGGGGTTTACCCCCGTCGACAGCCATGAGCGTGAGTGTGATGAGAGGTTGTTTCTCTCGATCTAAAGCCTTTTGTAGCACCAATTCTGCAGACACACCGTGGTCTCCTCCGCTCTGCACATCGAGTGTAAAATGCTCATTGTTGCTCAGTTTATAGCTCCTCACCGAGTTACTGCCGATGTCTCCGTCCACAGCCACTGGGAGGAAATACCGCTCTCCCGGTGAAGCTGATTCAGAAATGTCCAAAGTGTATGCATTTTCTATGAAAGCAGGTGAATTGTCATTTATATCCAAAATATTGATCTCAATGCGATGTGCCGTCATCGGATTGTTTAACACGGCTTGTATCCGGAGCGAACATTTTACCACATTCGGACAAAGCTCCTCCCTGTCTATTTTTTCCTTCACAAATAGGTTACCGCTCTGTAAATTCACATTAAAATACTCTTTACTGTGGCTGGAAACTACACGCATTTCTCTGGTGTCTAGCTCCAGCACGTTGAGGTTTAAATCCTTGGCGATGTTGCCCACCACGAAGCCTTTGTTCGCCTCCTCGTTAATGGAGTAGGACAACTGTGAAGCGGACGAGCCCAAGATACAAAGAAGAAAAATAAAGTAAATCCAGAAATCGTGTCTTTGTTGACGCGCCCTCATCGTCAATGCCAATGCAGCACAATTAACAGAATGCTGTCTATCATTTATCCACACTGCGATCATTTAATCCCGTGCAGCATTCTGTTGCGAGGTTGCGGTTTGTCTCCGTGCGCCTTCTGCGCATGAACCACCGGCAGATGACGATTTCTTTTTCTCCATACAGGGCGGAATAGGAATATGAAGGAGCCGTGAAATCAACATATTCCTATCTACGGTCTCTTGCGACCCCGTGTGGTGCATTTAAGGTAAATCTATCATGACTGTCACTGCACAAGCATAATGACCTAAGAATAACAAAATAACCTTTTTAAAAAATCCGATATTTAGGCCTGACACCTGTAAACGCAAGAAAATGTTTATTCTACATAAAAAGTATTAATTTAAATAAAATCAAATTTATTTATATAGCACTTTTCATACAAAAAAATGCAACTCAAAGTGTAAAGCACTAGTAACAATAATACTCATATCTACCTACATGAAATAATTGTTGACGTGAATTAAACAAAGGAAACAACAAACATCTAATAGTAAACTGCAATATTAATTATCTTATTGGTATAAAAAAAATTGTCGTACTATATACTACTGCTTCTACTACACTGAAAAATATGGTGTGTTGAATTTAATCAATTTTATTAATTCTAATGGTTTCACAAAAAAAGTATCTGTATAGAAATACTTTTAAAAAAAATAGAATAAGAGTCTTATGAAATGCATGGATCCAAATTATCTTATTTTGTGCAACCGCTTGAAAAATAAAATTGAGTAAATTCAGCACAAAATGTTTTCAATGTACTATAGTACACAATGTAATAACCATAATACTGAATTTGGAGTCACTGTTCCATGCAGGCACTATGCAGTTCCCATTCAGTTACAGTATGGATGTGACTGACTGCAAATAGTTGTCTGTTTCTATATGTGCCCTGTGCTTGATAGCGACCAGTCCTGGGGTGGACTGGTATCGTTCACATTTTGTACGGAAACAATAGGCTCCATGCACCTCCCTAGTATACAAAATGCATGGATGGATACTAAATAAGATACATGATATGAGGAACCTACAAAAGTGCAACACCATGAAGTCCAGCACCACGGACAGCGGTATTTTTTTGGTTGCTTTTTTTCACCACCAAGTAGAAATGTGTGTGTGTGTGAAATAAATAGAGGAAGTTCAGCACCTCAGAATGACCACAGTAGCGCAAGTATTACAGGGAACACAGAAGACCTTCATCTTAAACTAACACAGCCAGGGTTTATAGCAGCATACAGCCCAGCATGAAACGCAAACTACATAAGAAAACATATTGATTCCTCCAACTGTAAGTAGTTTCATTATTTGCACATATCACATATGCTTTGCATGACCTTAAACATGTTTGAATTGACCAAGAGAGTGTCACCAAGAGTTTGTCCTAAGAAAAAAAAAGAAAAAAAAAAAAAAAAAAGATATATATATATATATATATATATATATATATATATATATATATATATATATATATATATATATATATATATATATATATATATATATATATATATATATATATATTTAGTATATAATACTTTACATTATATTTGCTTTCAATGGTCAGCCTGTGTAGTCAATTAAGGCAAAAAACATACAAAGTGTCAGCCTACCTTCTCTGTGTTAGGTAGGGTCTGAGTCCTGGTAAAGGTGTCTCCTCCATTAATACTGATCAGTTCTGCTTCTACAGGTGGAAAGGGTGTGGGAAAAACCACCATGTCACTCTTGAGTGTGTCTGAGCTGAAGCACACGTCGTACTGCTGAGTAGCTTTGGAGTAAGACCAGCTCCCATCAGGGTGGGTGGTGATCATTGGGGCGCTGTACCTGTCAAAGGGTCCGTCTGTCTGTCTGTGACATTTGAAGGCTATTAAAGTGATGAGGCTGACCAGAAAGATCAGCGACACGGCCACAATGGCGATGAGAAGATACAAGTGTAAGCTGGAAAAGCTCTCCTCCTTGATGGGCACATGTCTGAACTGAGTGTGGATGTCAGCTGTGCTTTCAAGCACCACCACATCAATAGACACAGTAGCTGACAGGGAGGCTTCTCCGTTATCACACACCAACACCACCAAGGGGTGACTTTTCAGGTCGTTGTCACTCATTCTCCTCTTGGTCCGAATCTCGCCGGCGCTGGTTCCGATCCGGAAGAGGTTGTTGCTGCCTTTGGGCTCAGACAGGTGATAGGAGAGCAGTGCATTGTATCCAGAGTCTGCATCTACTGCCCTGATCTTTGCCACAAAGTATCCCGCTTCAGCAGAATAAGGGATGCTTTCACTATTTACAGAGCCATGTTCAGAATAGGGAGCCAAAATGTCAGGACTGTTGTCATTCTCGTCCAGGATGAAAATGTTGACGGTCACATTGCTGCTGAGCGGAGGTACACCAGAGTCTGTGGCCTGAACTTTAAATTGAAACATCTTTAACTTTTCATAGTCAAAAGATTGCAAACTGACTATATCTCCAGTCTCTGAGTTAATGTTAAGAAGTGACGAAATCAGAATATTCCTTGGATAACTATCTAACAATGTGTATGACACTTTTGCATTTGCATCCAAATCAGGGTCAACTGCATTTATTGAACAAAGAGAATATCCAATTGGACTATTTTCTTTGACATATACATTAATAAAGGGTTCTAGAAAACGAGGTGCATTGTCATTTACATCAGAAACATGAACAGTAATGATTCTTCTAGTGGACAGAGCTGGACTTCCGTCATCTGTGGCTATAATGGAGACATTGTATATCGAGGTATTTTCTCTGTCTAGTGCTCCATCAACAACTAAAGAATAATCATTTTTGTAGTTGGTTTTCAGCTTAAATGGAACAGATCCAACTACCTTACAGTTGGTTGCACCGTTACTCCCACCATCATTATCACTCACAGTAAGCAAGGCAACAATTGTCCCCAATTCTGCGTTTTCTTTTACTGGTGTCATCAGTGACGTCACCGTTATTTCAGGGGCGTTGTCATTTACATCAATTGTTTCTATGAGCAGTTTAGCATGTGCATTACGAGGAACGGGGCCTTGATCCATTGCTTGAATCCTGACTTCATAAGCAGGAGTTTCTTCATAATCCAAAGTACCTTTCACTGTGATTTCCCCCGTTTCTGCATTTAGATTGAAAACATTCGACGGATCATTGTTGCCTCGTTTAATTAAGGAATACACAATCTTACTGTTCATTCCTTCGTCTGAATCTGTTGCATTTAACTTAATCACGACCGAGCCCTGCGCTGCGTTTTCACTCACACGCACTTTATACAACGACTTGCTAAAAACAGGAGTGTTATCATTCACATCCATGACCACTACTTTGATGTTTAACATTCCAGATCTAATAGGTTTTCCTCCATCTAAAGCAGTAAGAGTTAGTTCATGAATAGTCTGTTTCTCTCGATCTAAAGCTTTGTGCAGCACCAACTCTGCAGACACGCCGTGTTCCCCACCACTTTGCACATCCAGCGTAAAATATTCATTTGGACTCAATTTGTACGTCTTTACTGAATTGCTCCCTGTATCTGAATCTACTGCTTCTGGCAGAAAATATCTTTCTCCCGGTGCCACGGATTCAGATATCTTTAATATGTGTACTTCTTCCTCAAATTTCGGTGAATTGTCGTTCATATCTAAAACATTAACGTCAATGCGATGCACACTCATCGGGTTGCTCAGCACTGCCTGCAATCTCACAAAGCATTGCGCTGCGCTGGGACAGAGCTCCTCCCTGTCTATTCTGTCGTTAACAAAGAGATTCCCCGTCCGAAGATCTACCTCAATATATTTCTTACTGTAACTGGAAACAATACGCAGATCTCTGTTGCGCAGCTCTTGCAAATCGAGGTTCAAATCCTTGGCGATATTCCCCACCACTGTGCCTTTGTTCATCTCCTCGGAAATGGGGTAAGAGAATTGCGAAGCAGATCCGCCACAAAAGAGAAGTATGGCAACGATATAAATCCACAAATACATCTCCGTCCCCATCGTTGTATAATAAACAGAAATCCAGCTAATGTATATCCATTGTTTGAATATCCGACACCAACACTAATCTCCGGCGGTTACAACAGTTCTTCTCGCCAAATGCAGTCCGACTGACTGTCAAAACGACAGCCAAGGACAGTTTTACATTGCCCGAGTGTGGAGCGATTAGGCATGATCAAAACTGTGGTCTTAGTGCGACACCGTGTGGTCAATAACTGTTAAAGCATTAAAACGTGTGACCATTTTTTGAACGACCAGTGATGTCTTATTTAAAACATTATACTCATTAAATATAGAAAAACACACGTATAAAGTATTGCTTGAGTTTATGGCTATAGGAAAATAAATAGAAATGTATTGCTATATTTTGTATCCAACCATGCCTGGTCCTAGTTAGATAAAATTGCACTGTGAACATTGTTTTTTGATTTGGAATTATTACTACATAAAAAGCATTGTATTGTTATAAAGATTATTAAAAATGGAATATTTACTGATGTATATTTAACAATTGAAAATGTAATGTCCATCCAACAACTGTCAGTGTTCAGATAATAACATTACTAAACACAACTGTGAATAATACACTACATAAATTAGGACATACACTTACTTTGACGGGCTTTAAAATCACATGTTTGCTCTTCTAGTTCCATGGAAACTGCAACACTAGCAGGCTGGGAACATATACATCCACCCACCCAAGGCCATATGAACCACTCCACATGGTTCATACAAAAAAAAAAAACACACCCAAAATAAATCATGGGCAAGAATTCCCCTCAACTTTTAAAGCATCTGATGGACTAAATATTTTGAACAGTTAGGTGAGCGGCTGGAAAATTAAGGCTTTATTTAAAGATGATATTTATCATCTTTGGTACTAGTCTGCAATACCATGCTAGAATTTACGTAAAAATGTAGAAATTTTAATTTACAAAATTCTAAACAATCATAACACTTAGTGACCTACATATTCTCTGACACATGAACAACATGAACTACATATAGCCTACCTCTTGAGTATTTGGTCAAATCTGGGAAAGCGTCACAAAAATCTGCCATTTAAACAGTCTTTTACAACACGGGTAGGGAACTCTGGTTCCTTGAGAGCTATATCCTTCCTGTTTTGGATCCCTCGCTATACAACACAACTGACTCAAATGATAGGATCGTTTCAGACTTCTATCGAGCATGCTGATTATCTGATCATTTGAATCAGGTGTGTTCTAGTAGGGAGAGATACAAAACAGGCATAGTATGGCTCTCGAGGAACCGGACTTCCTTACCCCTGGTTTGCATACAAAGTAAGAATACATTATAAATTAAAAATCTACATTTATAAATGTTCAGCCTACCTTCTCAGTATTAGGTAAGGTCTGAGTCCTGGTAAAGGTGTCTCCTCCGTTAATACTGATCAGTTCTGCTTCTACAGGCGGAAAGGGCGTGGGAAAAACCACCATATCACTCTTGAGTGTGTCTGAGCTGAAGCACACGTCGTACTGCTGAGTAGCTTTGGAGTATGACCAGCTCCCATCAGGGTGGGTGGTGATCATTGGGGCGCTGTACCTGTCGAAGGGTCCGTCTGTCTGTTTATGGCATTTGAATGCTATTAAAGTGATGAGACTGAGCAGAAAGATGAGTGACACGGCCACGATGGCGATGAGCAGATACAAGTGTAAGCTGGAAAAGCTCTCCTCCTTGATGGGCACATGTCTGAACTGAGTGTGGATGTCATCTGTGCTTTCAAGCACCACCACATCAATAGACACAGTAGCTGACAGGGAGGCTTCTCCGTTATCACACACCAACACCACCAAGGGGTGACTTTTCAGGTCGTTGTCACTCATTCTCCTCTTGGTCCGAATCTCGCCGGTGCTGGTTCCGATCCGGAAGAGGTTGTTGCTGCCTTTGGGCTCAGACAGGTGATAGGAGAGCAGTGCATTGTATCCAGAGTCTGCATCTACTGCCCTGATCTTTGCCACAAAGTATCCTGCTTCAGCAGAATAGGGGATGCTCTCACTATTAACGGAGCCATGCTCAGAATAGGGAGCCAAAATGGCAGGACTGTTGTCATTCTCATCCAGGATAAAAACGTTGACAGTTGCATTACTGCTGAGTGGAGGAACTCCAGAGTCTGTGGCCTGAACTTTAAACTGAAACGTTTTTAACTTCTCATAGTCAAAAGACTGCAAACCAACTATATCGCCACTTTCTGAGTTAATGTTTATCATTGAAGCTGTTTGTGCAGTTCTAAAAGGACTGTTAATCAAGTGATAAGATGCTTTTCCATTTTCAAGTAAGTCAGCATCTGTAGTTGTCAAAGTGTAAAGAGTTTTTCCAACTGGACTATTCTCTTTCACATACACGTTAATTACAGGCTCCACGAATTGAGGTGGATTGTCATTGACATCCGAAACTTGAATGGCGATAACGTGTGTAGTGGACTGAGGTGGAGTTCCTTCATCAGAAGCTGTAAGTGTTACGAGATACTGGGAGGTGGCCTCTCTATCAAGGGGCCCGTCAACCAACAACGAGTAGTAATTTTTGTAATTGAACTTTAATATGAATGGCACAGATCCAATAATTTTACACTTTGTTTGGCCATTTTTACCCCCATCCTGGTCAGTAATCATTACCATGGCAACGGCAGTGCCGAGCTCAGCACCCTCTTTCACGGGACTCATGAGAGATGAGACAGTGATTTCCGGTGAATTATCATTCACGTCAATGACTTCCACTAAAACCTTGCTGTGCGCCACGCGAGGAGGAACGCCTTTGTCTCGAACTTGCACACGGATCTCATATGCTTGAGTTTCCTCATAATCAATATCACCTTTAACGGTGATTTCTCCTGTATTTCCATTCAGGGTGAACGTGTTATCAGGGTTAAAACGCCCTCGTTCTGCAAAAGAATACGTAAGTTGCCCGTTAACGCCATCGTCTAAATCAGTAGCAGACAGTGTTAACAACGCAGTGCCAATATCTGCATTTTCAACAACTTGGATCTTGTACAGAGATTTGCTAAACAAGGGAGAATTGTCGTTGACATCAAGGACATTTATTTGTATTTGTATGGTCCCTGATTTTGGAGGTTTTCCTCCATCAATGGCAGTAAGCGTGAGGCCAACTACAGCCTGCTTTTCTCTATCTAAAGCTTTCTGCAGTATTAACTCAGCAGAAACGCTGTCGCCATTGTTTTGTACGTCTAAAACAAAGTATTCATTCGGATGTAATTTATAGGTCTTCACTGAGTTTGCGCCTACGTCTGCGTCATGTGCTAGTGGAAGCGGATGTTTTTCTCCTAGAAAATAATTTTCAGACATATCTATTGTAATAATGTCTTGACTAAAAACCGGAGCGTTGTCATTAATATCATTAATAACAACCTCAATTTGGTGGAGCCTGCGAGGGTTACTCAATGAGGCTTCTATATTTAAAGAACATTTCAACACATTTGGACACAGCTCCTCCCTGTCTATCCTCTCGCTAACAAACAATATTCCAGATTCCAGATTAACGTCCAAATACCGCTTTTTGTTCGCGGAGTTTATCTGGAGACCCGTGGACAGGAGTTGCTGCGGACTGAGGTTTAAATCCTTTGCGAGATTTCCCACCGCGGTGCCTTTGTCTACCTCCTCCGAGATGGAGTAGGATATTTGAGCCGTGCTCCAGCCGCACAGACAAAGCAGAGTGAAAAACAAACCTCCGATGGTAACCCATTGGTCTTGAGAAGCCATTCCAGCTCAAATAGACAACATCAATCCCGTTTTGCCTTTGGTATATCCACAGAGAATGAAAAAAAAATACAAATGTATATCCGTGTTTGTGTCTTTTGCCGATTACGTTCCCCTATAGAGTGGCTCGTTGTAACTGTGTTGAGTAGAAGACGAACACTCCCCATTTATGACGTTTTCTATTCAGGGGAGTTTTTGCACACCAGACGCATTTTTAGCACGGTCTCTTGCGTCACCTTGCGACGGTTGTGGTGAAATGCAGTTTCAAGTCAAATGCAGATTTTAAATGTTCATCCAAAGCATAAAATTGAAGAATTGGTAGAGTAGCTGGAAACCCAGCTTTGTATTATAGAGTAATATGTACAGGATAGTACAGTATTATGTGCTGTCTCGATTCTGAAATGCATCTCTCACGCACAGTACTCAAGTATCATGCAATTCAGAACCACGGAGAGCGATTCAAAATGTTTTTTTTAATCCACATTTTAAAGCGAAGGTTTGACAGCCCAAATATATACTCAGATGTCAGCATTTTATTCTCGACACTTTTACAATCGGTTGAATTGAATTGCAATTTTACAAACGAGTTGTTATTGTTACTGTCATATTCTATATTGGAGGTTTCCAAATGCGACTCAAAGCTTGATTGTTAACAATCAAACTCAACATAAAGGAACCAGTTGAACACATCATTAATGACCTATAACCTATTCCAGATTTTGAATGTGTAAAAATATATAATATGTATATAAATATCATATTTAGAGCTCCCAATAACTTTACACATGCTTATATCCATTAACTCATGACTCACAACGACCATCCTTCAAACCACACTTCCAGCTCATCTAATAGCAAATAAGGATCTTGCTGATTTAAAAATGTTCAACTTCCAAACTCCATCCCACACAAGATCTGGAACAGGGAATCTCCACCTTCAAAATGCAACTCTTTAGAAAATCCTTATGGAACATTATCTTATAACTGTCCGAATTATATTGGTCATGGGAATGTTCATAAGTTATTTGTATGAATGTATTTCAGTACCTATGTGTATATTTATAGTACCTTATTTTGTATATTCAGATTGTATTTCATTGTTTTGAAAAGGTACCGCTAAATAATTGGTATTGCATTGCACAAGTGACTAAACAGCTACTATTCTACTTTAATTAATGTGTGAATATCCGCGTTACAAAGACAATTTGAATCCATGAAAATGTCTTACCTTTTCAGTGTTAGGTAACGTTTGAGTCCTGGTAAAGGTATCTCCACCATTAATACTGATCAGTTCTGCTTCTACAGGTGGAAAGGGCGTGGGAAAAACCACCATGTCACTCTTGAGTGTGTCTGAACTGAAGCACACGTCGTATTGCTGAGTAGCTTTGGAGTAAGACCAGCTCCCATCAGGGTGGGTGGTGATCATTGGGGCGCTGTACCTGTCGAAGGGTCCGTTTGTCTGTCTGTGGCATTTGAAGGCTATTAAAGTGATGAGGCTGAGCAGAAAGATCAGCGACACGGCCACAATGGCGATGAGCAGATACAAGTGTAAGCTGGAAAAGCTCTCCTCTTTGATGGGCACATGTCTGAACTGAGTGTGGATGTCGTCTGTGCTTTCAAGCACCACCACATCAATAGACACAGTAGCTGACAGGGAGGCTTCTCCGTTATCACACACCAACACCATCAAGGGGTGACTTTTCAGGTCATTGTCACTCATTCTCCTCTTGGTCCGAATCTCGCCGGTGCTGGTTCCGATCCGGAAGAGGTTGTTGTTGCCTTTGGGCTCCAACAGATGATAGGAGAGCAGTGCATTGTATCCAGAGTCTGCATCTACTGCCCTGATCTTTGCCACAAAGTATCCTGCTTCAGCAGAATAGGGGATGCTCTCACTGTTAACGGAGCCGTGCTCAGAATAGGGAGCCAAAATGGCGGGACTGTTGTCATTCTCATCCAGGATGAAAACATTGACAGTCACGTTGCTGCTGAGTGGAGGAACACCAGAGTCTGTGGCCTGAACTTTAAACTGAAATGTCTTTAACCTCTCATAGTCAAAAGACTGAAGAGCAACTATATCTCCATTTTCTGAGTTAATGTTTATCATTGTAGTGATTGGCATGGAGTCTGTGCTACTTTGCACAAATGAATAAGTCACAAGCCCATTTTGATCAATGTCATCATCCAGTGCAGCCACTTTATGAATTACTGCTCCAGGTGGGCTATTTTCTTTGATGTAAACATTAATGAGGGGCTCGGAGAAGTGAGGCTTGTTGTCGTTAACATCTGAGATGTGCACATTGATGACACTGGTGCTGGACAGAGGTGGAATGCCTTCATCAGTTGCAGTAATGCTGATATTGTACGTAGACACACTCTCTCTGTCAAGAGGACCACTAACAACCAAAGAATAATAATTCTTGTAATTTGACTCAAGTTTGAAAGGCACGTCATTAATAATTTGACTCTGCACAAGACCATTTTCCCCTCCATCTTTATCCAAGATAGAAACAAGAGCAACAGCAGTGCCAATTGTAGCATCTTCTTTCACTGTGTGCAACAAAGATGTAACTGAAATTTCAGGGGCATTGTCATTGACATCTAAAATCTCAATCAATAATTTGGCATATGATGTCTTGGGAAAAACAGCACCATCACTGGCCTGTACTCTAATCTCAAAATTAGTCCTCTCTTCAAAATTTAAATTCTTTATGTTGGTAACAGCGCCGCTTGTTTTATCAATTGCAAACAATGCATTTTGCTTCCCTCGACCCACTTCACTGAAGGAGAAGGACACTTTTCCATTTTCTCCTGCATCCAAATCTGTAGCATTTAATGATATTATGGGTGTGCCAGTCTTAATATTCTCATATACACTAGCTTTGTAGAGACTTTTACTAAAGACAGGAGCATTATCATTAATGTCCAGGACATACACAACAATAGTCATTGTGCCTGATTTCGCTGGTGTTCCTCCATCAATTGCAGTCAATGTGAGTGTGATCACGGGCTGTTGTTCTCGGTCTAAAAGCTTTTGAAGCACTAATTCTGGCGTCACACTTTCTCCTCTTTGTACCTCAAGAGAAAAGTGTTCATTTTGACTGAGCTTGTATGAATTTACAGTATTTTTACCAACGTCTGCGTCGTGAGCTGGATAAAGAGGGAATTTTGTTCTCAGTTCTGTGTTTTCTGTAATATTCAGCACCTGTGATTTGCTCATAAATGTTGGATGATTGTCATTTACATCCAAGATAATCATTTCAAATCGGTACAACTTTAATGGATTGTTAATAACTGCTTCAACACTCAGTGAACATTTTGCTTTATCTCCGCACAGTTCCTCCCGATCTATTCTCTCATTCATGTATAGGACACCGGTCTTTAGGTTTACCTCAAAGTATTTCCTCTTAGTTCCCGCAACAATCTGAAACATGCGGGACTCCAAATCGTTCACGTTTAGGCTTAAATCCGTTGCAATATTTCCCACAACGGTCCCCACATTCACCTCTTCCGCCACCGAGTAAGAGAGCTGGCCGCACACGGCTTCCCAGAAACACTCCAACAGAACGAAGAGCAAATACATCCGCACAGAGCTCCATCTGTCCGACGCGCGCATCATTCCATAAATCCACATAAGGCATAAAAAAGGTAGAAATGGCGCAAACAAATTTAAGATTCTCCACTTGATATAAAGGAAAAAAATCTGAAGAAACTGAAATGATTCTCCCTTGTAACGATCCCCGACACATCGGCCTCTTTCACTGTCTGAGCTTCTTTGTTCCAATGACGAAAAGCATCACGTACATTGGGAGGAGCCCCGCGTTATGGGCGAGGGCGCTCAAATGCCACGGTCTGCTGTGTCCTCTAGTGGACGCTTGCGTGAACTACAAGTACACTGAAAAAAATAATGGTTGAATTTACTCAATTATATTTCGTCAGGTGGTTGCACAAAATAAAGTCACCTGGATCCTGATACAGTTTTAAGTAGATGTATCGTCTAGTTAAAAAATGAATGTTGACTCAGATCATTATCTTGCCTGCAACCACTTGAAGAAATAAAATTGAGTAAATGATGCACAGCATTTTTTTTCAGTGTAGTAGCAAACGACGGTGATGGAGAGATCAACAATAAAATGCATTCTAGTAAACCTATTGAAATCTCATCAAAAGAGACAATCGCTGCGATTAATATTACTCTCTTCAAGATAAACACCGACAATGAGTTGAACGCATTTCCAACATGTTGAAAAAAGTGGCAGTATGAATTTATTCTATTTTATTTTCTCAACGGTTGCACAAAATAAAATAATCTGTATTCGGATACAGATACATTTATTTTGTGCAACCACTTGACAAAATAAAATTGACTAAATTCGACCATCATTTTTTTTCAGTGTGGACAGCACAACTCACAACATTGTAGATAATTACGCAGCCAATTGAAAAATTAACTCTCAAGATCACTTTTAGCTGTATTCACAAATGTTGAAAATATAACAAACTCGGGTGTTAAATACTTAACATCACCATTTTGTCACCATGTCATTGCCCACAATGTACAAGTTAAACATTTTTAAACATGTCTTTTTCCTTGCATTCCATCCATCCATCCATCCATCCATTATGTATACCGCTTATCCTCACAAGTGTCGTGAGCGTGCTGGAGCCTATCCCAGCTGGCTTCGGGCAGTAGGCGGGATACACTCTGAACTGGTTGCCAGCTAATCGCAGGGCACTTTTTCCTTGCACGAGACACTATTTCACAATGATAAGTCAGCAGGTAAAAATGCAAATCCTCCAATATGACAGAGGTGTCAAATTCAGGTCGAGAAAGTAAACCCTGCCACAGTTTGTCTAAAACCACAGCTGCTTCTGCCCAGGAGCTAGTTTACCTGCACTTAAGAAAATGATGGTTGAATTTACACAATTATATTTTTAGTATATTATATATTTTTGGGATTTAAATGCAGTGTATCATTCTAGTAGGTGCATTGACAAACACACAGTTTAATTTTTAAATACCATTACAACTTAATGTTTGATAATTATTGACGGGTTCGACATGTAAATAGGTGAAAATGTATCAACAAATTGTGTTTGAGACAAAACAGTCGGGAAATTCTCAAAAATGTAGAGCCTACCTTCTCAGTAGTGGGTAAAGTTTGAGTCTTGGTAAAGGTGTCTCCTCCATTAATACTGATCAGTTCTGCTTCTACAGGTGGAAAGGGCGTGGGAAAAACCACCATGTCACTCTTGAGTGTGTCTGAACTGAAGCACACGTCGTATTGCTGAGTAGCTTTGGAGTAAGACCAGCTCCCATCAGGGTGGGTGGTGATCATTGGGGCGCTGTACCTGTCGAAGGGTCCGTTTGTCTGTCTGTGGCATTTGAAGGCTATTAAAGTGATGAGGCTGAGCAGAAAGATGAGCGACACGGCCACAATGGCGATGAGCAGATACAAGTGTAAGCTGGAAAAGCTCTCCTCCTTGATGGGCACATGTCTGAATTGATTGTGGATGTCGTCTGTGCTTTCAAGCACAACCACATCAATAGACACAGTAGCTGACAGGGAGGCTTCTCCGTTATCACACACCAACACCACCAAGGGGTGACTTTTCAGGTCATTGTCACTCATTTTCCTCTTGGTCCGAATCTCGCCGGTGCTGGTTCCGATCCGGAAGAGGTTGTTGCTGCCTTTGGGCTCAGACAGGTGATAGGAGAGCAGTGCATTGTATCCAGAGTCTGCATCTACTGCCCTGATCTTTGCCACAAAGTATCCGGCTTCAGCAGAATAGGGGATGCTCTCACTGTTAACGGAGCCGTGTTCAGAATAGGGTGCGAGAATGGCAGGAGTGTTGTCGTTCTCATCCAGGATGAAAACATTGACAGTCACATTACTACTGAGCGGAGGAACACCAGAGTCTGTGGCCTGAACTTTGAATTGAAACGTCTTTAATTTCTCATAGTCAAAAGACTGAAGAGCAACTATATCTCCATTTTCTGAGTTAATGTTTATCATTGTAGTGATTGGCATGGAGTCAGTGTGACTTTGAAAAAATGAGTAAGTCACATGCCCATTTTCATCAATGTCATCATCCAGTGCAGTCACTCTATGTATGACTGCTCCTGGTGGGCTATTTTCTTTGATATAAACATTAATGAGGGGCTTGGAGAAGTGAGGCATGTTGTCATTAACATCTGAGATGTGTATATTGATTAAACCGGTGCTGGACAGAGGTGGAATGCCTTCATCACTTGCAAGAATGCTGATATTATACGTAGACACACTCTCTCTGTCAAGAGGATCACTAACAACCAATGAATAATAATTCTTATAATTTGACTCAAGTTTGAATGGCATATTATTATTAATTCTACAGTGTACCAAGCCATTTTTACCTCCGTCCTTGTCCAACACAGAGACAATTGCAACAGCGGTGCCAGTTACTAGATCTTCTTTCACTGTGCTTAATAAAGATGTAACTGAAATTTCAGGCTCATTGTCATTGACATCTAAAACTTCTATTAGCAATTTGGTGTGAGACATTAATGGTGGTGAACCTCCATCACTAGCTTGTACTCGAAGCTCTAATGCATTTGTTTTTTCAAAGTCAATGTTTTCCTTATTTGTTACTGTTCCTGTTTTTTCATCAATGGAGAACATGTTTGTTTGTTTTTCTTTCCCTCCAGCACTAAATGAATAGAAAACAAGTCCGTGTTGTCCTGCATCTAAATCAGTAGCATTCAATCTAATAATCGATGTGTCAATTTTAATATTCTCATATATGATAGCTTTGTATAGATTTTGACTGAATATAGGAGCATTATCATTTATATCCAGCACATTCACAACAATAGTCATTGTGCCTGATTTAGCTGGTGATCCTCCATCAATTGCAGTCAATGTGAGTGTGATCACGGGCTGTTTTTCTCGGTCTAAAACCCCCAGAAGCTCTAATTCTGGCGTCACACTTTCTCCTTTTTGTCCCTCAAGAGAGAAATGCTCACTTTGGCTAAGTTTGTAAGAATTTACAGTATTTTTCCCAACGTCTGCATCATGAGCTGCATGCAGAGGAAATTTTGCTCCCGATGCTGTGTTTTCACTGATGTTTAACACCTGCACCTTTCTGGAAAATGATGGATAATTGTCATTTACATCCAAGATTATCATTTCTATGCGGTAAAACATTAACGGATTATTAATAAGCGCTTCTACACTGACTGAACACTTGGCTTGGTCACCGCACAGTTCCTCTCGATCTATTCTCTCATTAACATACAGAACGCCAGTCTTTAGGTTTACCTCGAAATATTTCCTCTTAGTTCCCGCAACGATCTGAAACATGCGGGACTCCAAATCTTTGATATTTAGGCTTAAATCCTTAGCAATATTTGCCACAACGGTTCCCACATTTACCTCCTCCGCTACAGAGTAAGAGAGCTGACCGCACACGGCTTCCCAGTAACACTCCAGGAGCACGAAGAACAAATACATCCGCACAGGGCTCCATCTGCCTGACGCGCGCATCATTCCATAAATCCACATAAGGCATAAAAGAAATGGTGCAAAACGGGTTAGACTCTCCACTTGGTATAAGGGGAAAATGAGAACAAACTGTGTTAAATCTGTCATGTAACGATCCCTGTCGCATCGGTCTCTTTCAGCGTCTGAGCTTCTTTGTTCAAATGACGAAATCATCACGCATATTTGGGAGGAGCCGAGCGCTGCGAATGAGTGAGCTCAGATGCCACGGTCCACTGTGTCCTCTAGTGGACGTTTGTGTGAACTACAACCAACATCACATGCAAATGAATCGCTAAAAGTAAGTCGGAAATCCATTACATAAACTATAAAATTCTATTTTAAAAAGGCACATTATGACTGTAAAGTATGAAATGTGATTGTATACGTCACTTTAATTTAGAAATATGCATGAATATAATGTTGCTAACATGACATCAATGATGTAATGATTTTGAACAGATAAATCATTCAGATTGATAATCACTTTCTTCAAGATTAACAAAAAATGATGGACAGTATTTTTCCACAACAATATCCCACAACACTACCCCTCTCCATCCCAGTGTATCTATGTTCAGGCAAATAGTATTTGAATTAATGTATTTCTGAAATACAGGTATATCCATTCAAATTTGTGTTTAATTTTTAATCATATTTGTAACAATATTCAAAATATTATTTCAAATATATGTTTTAAAATTGTAATTGTAACTACATTTTAATTCATAAACACCCATTAAAAAGTTTTCAGGACCTTGGACAGCACACATCAGAGTACATTTCTGTCAGCAACCATTGCAAAAGAAACGTGAGGACTGTAATATAATCACCGATATTAAAACAAGTGCAAGCTCTGATAATGGACAATTGATGGATAAAATAAACACCCTCTATAGTGCTCAACTGTCTTCAACGTCAAATCATCAGCACAACTATACTGTTAAATTTACCTTGTTATTGATACCCAACATATGTACAACATACTTTGTGCAACAGAAAAGCAAGTACATGTTTTCAGTGTACACTGAAAAAATATGGTTGGATTTACTCAATTGTATTTTGTCAGGTGGTTGCACAAAATAATATAAGATGGATCCAGATACATGTTTTAAGTAGATATATAGTCTACTTAAAAAAATGTATCTGGATTCTGGAATATATTTCGTGCAACCATTTGAAGAAGAAAAAAAAGAGTAAATGATGCACAGCATCTTTTTTTCAGTGTAGGTGCATTAACTCATCACAAGTTGCTTTGAAAAGGACAATAACTTGAAAGTGGTTCATATTTGTTGAGCTAATTTCTTCATAAGTGCACAATATAGTGACATATGACAAAGCAGGCCGGAAAGTATACATAGGAATTTAGAGCCTACCTTGTCAGCGTTAGGTAGGGTCTGAGTCCTGGTAAAGGTATCTCCTCCATTAATACTGATTAGTTCTGCTTCTACAGGTGGAAAGGGTGTGGGAAAAACCACCATGTCACTCTTGAGTGTGTCTGAACTGAAGCACACGTCGTATTGCTGAGTAGCTTTGGAGTAAGACCAGCTCCCGTCAGGGTGGGTGGTGATCATTGGGGCGCTGTATCTGTCAAAGGGTCCGTTTGTCTGTCTGTGACATTTGAAGGCTATTAAAGTGATGAGGCTGAGCAGAAAGATAAGCGACACGGCCACAATGGCGATGAGAAGATACAAGTGTAAACTGGAAAAGCTCTCCTCCTTGATGGGCACATGTCTGAACTGAGTGTGGATGTCAGCTGTGCTTTCAAGCACCACCACATCAATAGACACAGTAGCTGACAGGGAGGCTTCTCCGTTATCACACACCAACACCATCAAGGGGTGACTTTTCAGGTCATTGTCACTCATTCGCCTCTTGGTCCGAATCTCGCCGGTGCTGGTTCCAATGCGGAAGAGGTTGTTGTTGTTGCCTTTGGGCTCAGAAAGGTGATAGGAGAGCAGTGCATTGTATCCAGAGTCTGCATCTACTGCCCTGATCTTTGCCACAAAGTATCCCGATTCAGCAGAATAGGGGATGCTCTCACTGTTAACGGAGCCGTGCTCAGAATAGGGAGCCAAAATGGCGGGACTGTTGTCATTCTCATCCAGAATAAAAACATTGACAGTCACATTGCTGCTGAGTGGAGGAACACCGGAGTCTGTGGCCTGAACTTTGAACTGAAAAGTCTTTAACTTCTCGTAGTCAAAAGACTGCAAACTGACAATGTCTCCACCCTCTGAGTTGATATTTATCATTGTAGTTATTGGCATTATATCGGTGCTGCTTTGCAAGAATGAGTACATCACTTGCCCATTTTGATCAGTGTCATCATCCAGTGCAGTCATTCTTTGTATTACTTTTCCTGGTGGACTATTTTCTTTGATATAAACATTGATGAGGGGCTCTGAGAAATGAGGCCTGTTGTCATTAACATCTGAAATCTGCACATTAATAACACTGGTGCTGGAGAGAGGTGGAATGCCTTCATCACGTGCAACAATGCTGACATTGTACATTGAGACACTCTCTCTGTCAAGAGCACCACCAACAACCAACGAATAGGAGTTCTTATAATTTGACTCAAGTTTGAAAGGCACATCATTACTAATTTTGCAGTGCACCAAGCCATTTTTACCTCCATCTTTGTCCAACACTGAGACAATTGCTATGGCGGTGCCAATTGTTGCATCTTCTTTCACTGTGTGCAACAAAGATGTAACTGAAATTTCAGGCTCATTGTCATTGATGTCTAAAACTTGTATCAACAATTTCGCATGAGAAGTTAAGGGAGAAGACCCTCCGTCACTGGCTCGTATTCGGAGTTCAAATGCATTTGTTTTTTCAAAGTCAATGTTTTCCTTATTTGTTACTGTTCCCGTTTTTTCATCAATAGAGAACATATTTGTTTGTTTCTCTCTTCCCCCTGCATTGAAAGAATAGAACACTTGTCCATTTTGTCCTGCATCTAGATCAGTGGCATTTAATGTTATTATTGATGTGCCCATCTCAATATTCTCATGTACACTAGCTTTGTATAGATGTTGACTGAATATAGGAGCATTATCATTGCTATCCAATACATTTACCACAATGGTCATTGTTCCTGTTTTAGCTGGCGTTCCTCCATCAATTGCAGTCAATGTGAGTGTGATCACGGGCTGTTTTTCTCGGTCTAAAAGTCTCTGGAGCACTAATTCAGGGGTCACACTGTCTCCTTTCTGTACCTCAAGAGAAAAGTGTTCATTTTGGCTGAGCTTGTATGAATTTACAGTATTTTTACTCACGTCTGCGTCGTGAGCTGGGTGAAGAGGGAATTTAGATCCTACTGCTGTAGTCTCACTAATGTTCAGCACCTCTTTATGACTAGAAAATACTGGGTAATTGTCATTTACGTCTAATATTGTTATTTCTACACGGTACAATCTTAATGGATTATTAATCACTGCCTCTACACTAAGTGAACATTTGGCTTCATCTGCGCACAGTTCTTCTCGATCTATTCTCTCATTAACATACAGGACACCAGTCTTTAGGTTTACCTCGAAGTATTTCCTTTTGTTTCCCACAACGATCTGAAACATGCGGGACTCCAAATCCTGCACGTTTAGGCTTAAATCCGTTGCAATATTTCCCACAACGGTCCCCACATTCACCTCCTCCGCCACCGAGTAAGAGAGCTGCCCGCACACGGCTTCCCAGAAACACCCCAGCAGCACGAAGAGCAAAAACATCCGCACAGAGCTCCATCTGTCCGACGCGCTCATTTTTCCATACATCCACATAAGGCATAAAGGTAGAAATTTGGTGCAAAAAATAGAAGATTCTCCACTTGATATGAAGGAAAAATGTGAACAAACTGTGTTAACTGTTTCGTACAACGATCTCTGTCGCATTGGTCTCTTTCAGCGGCTGAGCTTCTTTGTTCTAATGACGAAATCACGCACATTTGGGAGGAGCCCAGCGCAGTGAATGAGTGAGCTCAAATGCCACGGTCCACTGTGTCCTCTAGTGGACGTTTTTGTGAACTACAACCATTCTCACTGAGCATAAATTAAGTACCACCAACAATTAAGTCCATAAAAATATTTAACCCATCCTTAAAACTACAGAGTCTGTTATTTTCTTTGCATCATGTCCATTGTATGCAGGTATAAACTAAAATACCATGATTCCGAACCAACCAGATACGTCGTTGAGATATTTTCTTCAAGATAAACAACAACAAATACAAAAACAACAAAAGCAGTATTTTTCAACAATAAACCCCGATACCCCCGTGATGTAGTTTGCGCTACAATAATGAAAGTATATAAATGTGAATGGACATATTCCTCAAGCCGTTGATTACTTTAATCATATTTAGTTAAGACAACACGTTAATTCTGAACTGCCTAAAAATGTTTTTAGAAACAATGGACAGTGTCTCAGAAAACAAAAACGGAGGCATCATTGAAAACACAAACAAACAAAAAAACGGAATATTTAATATTATCTAGGGAATGTGAACAAGTGCATTCTATTTGATGTAAGATGTTGTCAGGTCAAATGCCAATGCATCACGTACTAAACATATCTCAATATTATATTTATCATGTCATTGTAACACAACATATATGTATCTTAGAATGTATTGAAAGTAAAACACTTCAGTCTTTTTCATAGCATGGGGTAGCTTTATAAAAGATTATGGACTAACTGTCATTAATAGCTCATCAGAGTTGTTTGGAGCAACTAAATTCAAATCATTGCATAAAATCAAGCTTCTTAAATTATTCGTATGGTCTTCACAACACAAAACAAATACAGTGGTACTTCTACTTACGAACGCCTTTTCAAACAAAATTTTCAAGTTACAAAACTCATCAACAGGAAAATATTGCCTCTTGTTATGAAAGAAATTTCAGGATACGGGAAAGGTAAAAGTATGGGCTGCTACTCGCAGTATGGGCTGCTACTACTAGCAGTATGGGCTAGAGAGTTTCCTGAACGCAACATACTCATAGTTGCTCTGCCATTGGCTATTACCTAGCATTTTCCTGGCATCCCATTGGCTAAGAGGGACCTCGACTGTATGTGTCTATGTGTGTAGATAGACAGGTAGATAGATACAGTATATATGTGATAGATATGTCTATGCAGCGTCCTCGTTATTCACTCCTCGGGCCATGAGGTGTTCCGATAGTTTTACGTGAATTAGAAACGAGGAAAAGAAAAAAAGGAGAAAATATATATATTTTTTGTCCATACAAGCAAAGCAAGAGATAATAGAACGGTATGAAAAAGGGATGCATTTGGTTAATCTTGCCAAAGAATATGACCGTAATGTATCGACAGTCGCCACGTTATTAAATCAGTTCTTTACAAAACGGCAGGCAAAGAAAAACACTTCTGAGAGAGAACATAAACCAAAGAGGGCAAAAAGTGGAGAGGATAGCAATTAAAAGGTAAATGATCATCATTTTTATTCTTTACTCTATTCTTTGTTTTTTACATTATGCACAACTCTCATTTACTGTGCAATACTCTAATTGTAACATTTATTTGTTATATGGTTTTTTATACATTTTTATGCTTTATAAAACATTTATGTCTGAACATTAGGGGCCTTGGCACGTATTAGGGCATTTACGTTGGAAAATACGTCTCTACTTACAAAATTTTCTACTTAAGAAATTTCTTCCAGAACCAATTAATTTTGTAAGTAGAAGTACCACTGTAGCAACATTTTCTCGCAAAAAATATTTTCTCCTCTTGAATTTATTATGTGGATGTGGAGAGTAAACTGATGTGATGTGAACCTATTTCTGAACCTTTAAATTAATTTAAGAATCACCAGAAGCAGAACAATGGGTAGCAAGCCTTACAATACAGGGTAGGAATTAAGTAGAAAAAAAGCCACACACAAACACATCCATATACATCTGGAGATTATTCTGTGTGTGATGCAGTAAATGTTTCAAATGCAAACGTTTTAAGAGAAAAACATCCCTTCCAGTTGTTGATAGATTAAAAAGATTAATTACTCAACATTACATTTTATCTGTCATTGTTCCACATCATAAATGTACTACAAACTGTAATCAAACCACATCACTGTTTTGCCTTACTCAAGACAATATTCTGCAAAGATGATGTGCTGTTCTCGCTACATGACTACAAATGCAAGCAGTCACAGGTGCTATAAACCAGCTTGACTTAATACAGTAGATAAATACATATTTGGGTGCTTTTAATACTAACAAGTACTTCTCGAAATACCATTTTGCACTTTATAAGAGTGGAGCTATTGGCTACATGCAAATGGTGATAACATCAACATCATACTGGTAAGACAAAGCAATCAAAGACATGTACATCCTACCTTCTCTGTATTAGGTAGAGTTTGGGTTCTGGTAAAGGTGTCTCCTCCATTAATGCTGATCAGTTCAGCTTCGACAGGAGGAAAGGGTGTGGGGAAAACCACCATGTCACTCTTGAGTGTGTCTGAGCTGAAACACACGTCGTACTGCTGAGTAGCTTTGGAGTAAGACCAGCTCCCATCAGGGTGGGTGGTGATCATTGGGGCGCTGTACCTGTCGAAGGGACCGTTTGTCTGTCTGTGGCATTTGAAGGCTATTAAAGTGATGAGGCTGACCAGAAAGATGATTGAGATGGCCACAATGGCGATGAGCAGATACAAGTGTAAGCTGGAAAAGCTCTCCTCCTTGATGGGCACATGTCTGAACTGAGTGTGGATGTCAGCTGTGCTTTCAAGCACCACCACATCAATAGACACAGTAGCTGACAGGGAGGCTTCTCCGTTATCACACACCAACACCATCAAGGGGTGACTTTTCAGGTCATTGTCACTCATTCTCCTCTTGGTCCGAATCTCGCCGGTGCTGGTTCCGATCCGGAAGAGGTTGTTGTTGCCTTTGGGCTCCAACAGATGATAGGAGAGCAGTGCATTGTATCCAGAGTCTGCATCTACTGCCCTGATCTTTGCCACAAAGTATCCTGCTTCAGCAGAATAGGGGATGCTCTCACTGTTAACGGAGCCGTGCTCAGAATAGGGAGCCAAAATGGCGGGACTGTTGTCATTCTCATCCAGGATGAAAACATTGACAGTCACGTTGCTGCTGAGTAGAGGAACACCAGAGTCTGTGGCCTGAACTTTAAACTGAAAAGTCTTTAACCTCTCGTAGTCAAAAGACTGGAGAGCAACTATATCTCCATTTTCTGAGTTAATGTTTATCATTGTAGTGATTGGCATGGAGTCTGTGCTACTTTGCACAAATGAATAAGTCACAAGCCCATTTTGATCAATGTCATCATCCAGTGCAGCCACTTTATGTAATACTTCTCCTGGTGAACTATTTTCTTTGATATAAACATTAATGAGGGGCTCTGAGAAGTGTGGCTTGTTGTCGTTGACATCTGAGATATGTACATTGATGACACTGGTGCTGAACAGAGGTGGAATGCCTTCATCATTTGCCATAATGCTGACATTGTACGTTGAGGAACTCTCTCTGTCAAGAGGACCACCAACAACCAAGGAATATGAATTCTTATAATTTGACTCAAGTTTGAAAGGCACATCATTGCTAATTTTACAGTGCACCAAACCATTTTTACCTCCATCTTTGTCTAACACAGAGACAATTGCTATGGCGGTGCCAATTGTTGCATCTTCCTTCACTGTGTGCAACAAAGATGTAACTGAAATTTCAGGCTCATTGTCATTGACGTCTAAAACTTGTATCAGCAATTTGGCATGAGAAGTTAAGGGAGAAGCCCCTCCATCACTGGCTCGTATTTGGAGTTCAAATGCATTTGTTTGTTCAAAGTCAATATTTTTTCTGTTTGTAACTATTCCCATTTTTTCATCAATGGAGAACATATTTGTTTCTTCCTCTCTTCCTCCTGCATTGAAAGAATACAACACATGTCCATTTTGGCCTGCATCCAGATCACTAGCATTTAACGCTATTATTGATGTGCCAATCTTAATATTCTCAAATATGCTAGCTTTGTATAGATTTTGACTGAATGTGGGAGCATTATCATTTATATCCAGTACATTTACAACAATAGTCATTGTGCCTGATTTAGCTGGTGTTCCTCCATCAATTGCAGTCAGTGTGAGTGTCATCACGGGCTGTATTTCTCGGTCTAAAAGCTTCTGAAGCACTAATTCTGGCGTCACACTTTCTCCTCTGAGTACCCCAAGAGAAAAGTGTTCATTTTGGCTAAGCTTATATGAATTCACAGTATTTTTACCTACGTCTGCGTCGTGAGCTGGGTGCAGAGGGAATTTAGATCCTACTGCTGTAGTTGTCTCACTAATGTTCAGCACCTCTTTAAGACTAGAAAAAACTGGGTAATTGTCATTTACATCTAATATTGTTATTTCAATACGGTACAATTTCAATGGATTATTAATCACAGCTTCTACATTGAGTGAACACTTGGCTTGGTTTCTGCACAATTCTTCTCGATCTATTCTCTCATTAACATACAAAACGCCATTCTTTAGGTTTACCTCAAAATATTTTCTTTTGTTTCCCGCAACGATCTGAAACCTCCGAGACTCCAAATCCTGCACGTTTAGGCTTAAATCCTTTGCAATATTTCCCACAACGGTCCCCACATTCACCTCCTCCGCCACCGAGTAAGAGAGCTGGCCGCACACGGCTTCCCAGAAACACTCCAACAGCACGAAGAGCAAATACATCCGCACAGAGCTCCATCTGCCCGACGGGCGCATCATTCCATAAATCCACATAAGGCATTAATTTAGAAATGATGCAAAAATGTACTTGATATGAAAGGAAAATCTAAACAAATTGAAATAATTATTCTGTGTAACCATCCCCGTAGTATCAGCCTCTTTCTCCGTCTAAGCTTCTTTGTTCGAATGACGAAAAACAGCACATATATTTGGGAGGAGCCCCGCGCCGCGGATGAGGACGCGTCAGTGTCATGGTCCACTGTGCCCTCTAGTGTATATTTGCATGAAGTACAACCAACATCACACGACTATGATGCAATTAGATTGTATACAATTTTAATTCCATTGCATAAACTATAAAATCCCATGTTAAAAAACGTACAGGTCGGCTCTAGAAAGTGATATTATTTTCATATATAATGGTAAATAAACTGCCACTTGTATAGGACTTTTCTACCTTCGGTACTCAAAGCTCTTCAAACTCTTACCTCAATTACGTACTGATGACGCTGCATCGGGAGCAACTTTCTCAAGAACGCTTCGACATGGTCATAATGGCTTGGGATCGAACTCCCACCACAATACCACTGAGCCATGACACCCTAATATCTTAATCTCAAAATATCTATGACTGAAAGGATATTTCCACAAGGATATCTCCCACCATGTCTCAACCCCAGTGTACTTGTAAAAGTACGAATAGTTGAATAGTTAAGGTTACAAATTACAAATTAAAATTGAATGGATATATCCCTGAATTAATTTATTCATATTTAACTGTAACAAAACGCTAATTCATAAACAACCATAAAAATGTGTTCAGAACCATGGACAACACATCTCACAATAGAAGACTGTCAGCTGCTATTGCAAAACAAGGCTATAATGTAACATTTTCACCCGTATTCCAACAAGTGTAGATGTGAAAATGTTGATGGATGAAATAAAAAAACCCTCAAGTGCTCAACTGACTTCAATGTCAAATCCTCAATATCACTTTATTGTTACATTTCCTATACCTTATCTATGATGCACAGCATACAGCAAAATGAAAGTAAACCCTTGCTTGACATGTTATTTCATTACAACTGTGTCTTCAAAATATGAAACTGTTAAGACATCAGAATTGCTTTTTGCATCAAACCCCCCATTTATTCAATTGCTGTGTCATCATATTACAGTTGCAGTGACCCTGCACAATTTCGTTTTGAAAAGACCATCATAACTTCAAGTGGTATGTATTTGTTGAGCTATTAAGTGCATAATAAAGCCAACAACCAGGCAGTTCGAAAAGTACCAAGAAAGGTTGAGCCTACCTTCTCAGTAGTGGGTAAAGTTTGAGTCCTGGTAAAGGTGTCTCCTCCATTAATACTGATCAGTTCTGCTTCGACAGGAGGAAAGGGTGTGGGGAAAACCACCATGTCACTCTTGAGTGTGTCTGAACTAAAGCAGACGTCATACTGCTGAGTAGCTTTGGAGTAAGACCAGCTCCCGTCAGGGTGGGTGGTGATCATTGGGGCGCTGTACCTGTCGAAGGGTCCGTCTGTCTGTCTATGACATTTGAATGCTATTAAAGTGATGAGGCTGAGCAGAAAGATGAGCGACACGGCCACAATGGCGATGAGCAGATACAAGTGTAAGCTGGAAAAGCTCTCCTCCTTGATGGGCACATGTCTGAACTGAGTGTGGATGTCATCTGTGCTTTCAAGCACCACCACATCAATAGACACAGTAGCTGACAGGGAGGCTTCTCCGTTATCACAAACCAACACCACCAAAGGGTGACTTTTAAGGTCATTGTCACTCATTCTCCTCTTGGTCCGAATCTCGCCGGTGCTGGTTCCGATCCGGAAGAGGTTGTTGCTGCCTTTGGGCTCAGACAGGTGATAGGAGAGCAGTGCATTGTATCCAGAGTCTGCATCTACTGCCCTGATCTTTGCCACAAAGTATCCTGCTTCAGCAGAATAGGGGATGCTCTCACTGTTAACGGAGCCGTGTTCGGAATAGGGAGCCAAAATGGCGGGACTGTTGTCATTCTCATCTAAAATAAAAACGTTGACAGTTGCATTGCTGCTGAGTGGAGGAACACCAGAGTCTGTGGCCTGAACTTTCAACTGAAACGTCTTTAACTTCTCATAGTCAAAAGACTGCAAACTGACAATGTCTCCAGTCTCTGAGTTAATGTTTATCATGGTATTTATTTGCATTGGTTCAGTGTTGCTTTGCAAAAAGGAATAAGTCACATGCCCATTTTGATCCACATCATCATCCAGTGCAGTCACTCTATGTATTACTTCTCCACGTGGACTATTTTCTTTGATATAAACATTGATGAGTGGCTCTGGGAAATGGGGCTTGTTGTCATTAACATCTGAGATGTGCACATTGATGACACTGGTGCTGGTAAGAGAGGGAGTGCCTTCATCATTTGCTGTAATGCTCATATTGTAAACAGATTGATTCTCTCTGTCAAGAGGACCATTAACAATCAATGAATATGAGTTCTTATAATTTGACTCAAGTTTGAAAGGCAAACCATTAATAATTTTGCAGTGCACCAAGCCATTTTTACCTCCATCTTTGTCCAACACTGAGACAATTGCTATGGCCGTGCCAATTGTTGCATCTTCTTTCACCGTGTTCAATAAGGATGTAACTGAAATTTCAGGCACATTGTCATTGACGTCCAAAACTTCTATTAGCAATTTGGCATGAGAAGTTAAGGGAGAAGCCCCTCCATCATTAGCTTGTATTTGGAGTTCAAATGCATTTGTTTTTTCAAAGTCAATGTTTTCCTTATTTGTTACTGTCCCTGTTTTTTCATCAATAAAAAACATATTTGTTTGTTTCTCTCTTCCCCCAGCATTGAAAGAATAGAACACTTGTCCATTTTGTCCTGCATCTAGATCAGTAGCATTTAACGCTATTATTGATGTGCCAATCTTAATATTCTCATATATGCTAGTTTTGTATAGATTTTGACTGAATGTAGGAGCATTATCATTTATATCCAGTACATTTACAACAATAGTCATTGTGCCTGATTTAGCTGGTGTTCCTCCATCAATTGCAGTCAATGTGAGTGTGACCACGGGCTGTTTTTCTCGGTCTAAAAGCTTCTGAAGCACCAATTCAGGGGTCACACTTTCTCCTCTTTGTACCTCAAGAGAAAAGTGTTCATTTTGGCTGATCTTGTATGAATTTACAGTATTTTTACCTACGTCTGCATCATGAGCTGGGTGCAGAGGAAAATTATATCCAGCTGCCGTAGTCTCACTAATGTTCAGCATCTGTAAATGACTAGAAAATATTGGGTAATTGTCATTCACATCTAATATTGTAATTTCAATCCGGTATAGTTTTAAGGGATTATTTATGACGGTTTCTACGTTGAGTGAACATTTGGTTTCATCACCACACAGTTCTTCTCGATCTATTCTCTCATTAACAAACAGGACACCAGTCTTTAGGTTTACCTCGAAATATTTCCTCTTCGCTCCCGCAACGATCTGAAACATGCGGGACTCCAAATCTTGGACATTTAGACCCAAATCCTTTGCAATATTTGCCACAGTAGTGCCCACATTCACCTCCTCCGCCACCGAGTAGGAGAGCTGGCCGCACACGGCTTCCCAATAACACTCCAGCAGCACGAAGAGCAAATACATCCGCACAGAGCATCTGTCCGATGCGAGCATCTTTCCATACATCCACATAAGGCATACAGGAATAAATTGTGCAAAAATTGACTTGATGGGAAGGAAAAATCGAAACAA
This sequence comes from Filicampus tigris, assembly GCF_054856515.1. Taxonomy (NCBI): domain Eukaryota; kingdom Metazoa; phylum Chordata; class Actinopteri; order Syngnathiformes; family Syngnathidae; genus Filicampus; species Filicampus tigris. Next base: position 23,701,010 of record NC_141218.1, on the reverse strand, counting down.
ACCGAATTTAACAATCCTCGTTGCAACAGTCTCTTTCACCGTCTGAGCTTCTTTGTTCCAAAGACCACAAACAGCACGTACATTTGGGAGGAGCCCCGCGCGGTGGACCAGAGTGCTCAAATGCCACGGTCCACTCTGTCCTCTAGTGGATGTTTGCGTGAACTACAGTCAGCATCACACGGCCGTCGAGTAAAGAATAAATGTCTATAACATTTAATAAGAACGGAGAGTACAATGAAACAAATGCTATGCATTATTTACTCAGTTTGAGACGTGCTGTCCATGGTTCTGAAAATTGACATATTCATTGGCAGTTCTGATGTAACGTTGTTTCCGAATCAAATAGGAATTAAGTAATATACACTGAAAACAATGCTGTGCATTATTTACTCAAATTTATTTCGTCAAGTGGTTGCAAGAAATAAAATCCTTTGAATCCTGGTACATTTTTTAAAGCAGACTCTACATCTACTTTAAAATGTATCTCTATACAAATCCTTTTATTTTCAAATCATCAATTAAAATCATTTGAATCCTGATACATTTTTTTAAAGCAGACTCTACATCTACTTTAAAATGTATCTTCGTACGGATGCTTTTATTTTGTGCAACCACTCGACAAAATAAAATTGAGTAAAATCAACCATCATTTTTTTTTCCAATGTGTACAGCCTTAGGAATATGTCTTAAGCCATAATTTTACTTGCTTTCATCGTCATGCCCTACCCTTCACATTGTAGAAACATATTGAGGGGGTTGAAAAATGTTTGTGGAATTTTATTTTCTGTTATAAATCTTGAAGAAATTACACTGCATGAACAAATTATTTTTCTGCATGTACTCAATTTTATTTTGTCAAGTGGTTGCATGAAATAAAATCATCTGAATCCAGATAGTTTTTTTAAGAAGACTATATACATCTACTTTAAAAATGTATCTGGATACAGATTATTTTATTTTGTGCAACCACTTGAAGAAATAAAATTGACTAAATGATGCACAGCATTTTTTTTTCAGCGTAGACAATTTGAATTGATTTTCATACATGTCAATTATTTTTGCACACTGAAAAAAATGATAGGTGAATTTCCTAAATTTTATTTTTGTCAAGTGGTTGCACAAAATAAAATCATCTCTATGCAGATACATTTTTTAAAATAGATGTATACTCTGCTTAAAAAATCTATCTGGATTCAGATGATTTTATGTCATGCAACCACTTGACGAAATAAAATTGAGTAAATTCAACGATCATTTTTTTCAGTGTACAATAAGGGATGACAATGAAAGCAAGTGAAATTATGGTTTATGAAATTTTATAAGACATATTCCTTGTTATGTGGTTATACGAATTAAAATAATCTGGATCCAGATATATGTTTTAAGTAATGTATCAGGAACCAGAAGATTTTATTTGGTGTAAACACTTGACAAAATAAAACTGAGTAAATTAAACACACCATTGTTTCGTGTATGTCTTAGATATAAATTAATTCATGAGGAACAATAAGTTCAAAACCATGGGCAGCAAGCTTCATGATAGGATAGTTGAGGCATCTACTAAGCAAAAAAAAAAATTATAATAGTAATAAAAAAACACATTCTGAAGAATACTGTGCCTGTGATGTATGTACTGTAAGATGTAAATAATTACAACATTTTTAAGGTGAGCATGCCCTCAAATTATTGGGTCTCAATTAGTCAACAGTTTCAAATAGGTAGGGCAATTAGTCAACAGTTTCAAATAAGTAGGGCCTACTCAATTTACAATGTCATTGTTAAACTTCAACAACATGGAAAACGCAGGGCAAATAAACCACTTCACTCTTTTGCCTGGTGCAATGTCACATTAAGATTATGGGCTGCTTTGACTCCAAAATATATTTAGCCTATAAGCAGTCAAGGGTGCTATTCATAGTAAACTAGCTGCACTTAAAACAGGAGATATTTGCAATTGTGGGGCTTTTCACTAGTTGGTTTTCAGGATACCATTACTACTGTGTGTAGTGTTTGAGCTGTAAATGCATAATGCATGCATAATGACAAAGCAACCAGGAAAAGATATGTTCAGCCTACCTTCTCTGTGTTAGGTAGGGTCTGAGTCCTGGTAAAGGTGTCTCCTCCATTAATACTGATCAGCTCTGCTTCTACAGGTGGAAAGGGCGTTGGAAAAACCACCATGTCACTCTTGAGTGTGTCGGAGCTGAAGCAAACGTCGTACTGCTGAGTAGCTTTGGTGTAAGACCAGCTCCCATCTGGGTGGGTGGTGATCATTGGGGCGCTGTACCTGTCGAAGGGTCCGTCTGTCTGTCTATGGCATTTGAATGCTATTAAAGTGATGAGGCTGAGCAGAAAGATGAGCGACACGGCCACAATGGCGATGAGCAGATACAAGTGTAAGCTGGAAAAGCTCTCCTCCTTGATGGGCACATGTCTGAATTGAGTGTGGATGTCGTCCGTGCTTTCAAGCACCACCACATCAATAGACACAGTAGCTGACAAGGAGGGTTCTCCGTTATCACACACCAACACCACCAAGGGGTGACTTTTCAGGTCATTGTCACTCATTCGCCTCTTGGTCCGAATCTCGCCGGTGCTGGTTCCAATGCGGAAGAGGTTGTTGTTGTTGCCTTTGGGCTCAGAAAGGTGATAGGAGAGCAGTGCATTGTATCCAGAGTCTGCATCTACCGCCCTGATCTTTGCCACAAAGTATCCCGCTTCAGCAGAATAGGGGATGCTCTCACTGTTAACGGAGCCGTGCTCAGAATAGGGAGCCAAAATGGCGGGACTGTTGTCATTCTCATCCAGGATAAAAACATTGACAGTCACATTACTGCTGAGCGGAGGAAGACCAGAGTCTGTGGCCTGAACTTTAAACTGAAACGTCTTTAACTTCTCATAGTCAAAAGACTGCAAACTAACAATGTGTCCACTCTCTGAGTTGATGTTTATCATTGTAGTTAGCGGCATCGAGTCAGTATTACTTCGCATGAATGAATAAGTCAAATGACTATTTTCATTAATATCGTCATCAAGTGCAGCCACTCTATGTATTACTGCTCCTGGTGGACTATTTTCTTTGATATAAACATTAATGATGGGCTCTGAAAAGTGAGGCGCATTGTCATTAACATCTGAGATATGAACATAAATTACACTGGTGCTGGACATAGATGGATTCCCTTCATCACGTGCAACAATAGTGACATTGTAATTGGCCTCAGTCTCTCTGTCAAGCGGGCCATTTACTGTTAATGAATAATAGTTTTTATAATTTGTGTCCAATTTAAATGGAGTCTCATTTGCAATTGCAACTTTGACAATCCCATTCCTTCCTCCATCCTTGTCCAGCACAGAAACGAGTGCAATAGCAGTGCCGATCTCAGCATCCTCCTTGACTGTGTTTAGCAGTACCGTAACACTAATCTCGGGAGCATTGTCATTTTGGTCCTCTATCTCAACAAGCACTTTACAGTGAGTGGACATAGGTGGATGGCCTTTGTCAGTTGCCTGTGCGTGAATCTCAAAGGCTGAATTTTCTTCATAGTCAATCTTTCCTTTGACGAAAATCACACCAGTTTTAGGATTAATTTCAAATAAATCTAAAACATGATCCTGTCCTTTTTTTCTCAAAGCGTATTGTATCTCACTGTTAAAACCATCGTCCGCGTCTGTTGCATTCAGTGTGATCACAGCGGAGCCATTTGGTGCATTTTCTGGGATTTTAGTTTTGTATAATGATTTACTAAAAACAGGAGGATTGTCATTGCTATCTAAAACATGAATACTAATTTGTGATGTTCCTGACCTGGGTGGGGTTCCTCCGTCTACTGCCGTCAGTGTGAGCTGTATGACAGAGTCGTGCTCGCGGTCTAATGCTTTCTGCAGCACCAACTCTGCAGACACACTCTCTCCCCCTTTGTGGATGTCTAAAGAAAAATATTCGTTTGCACTGAGCTTGTATGTATGAATACCGTTTTTTCCAACATCCAAATCCGTTGCCTCAATTAAGCCAAATTTAAGTCCCGGTAATGTACTTTCTGCAATGTCAAGTAACTGCACATCCTCAGAAAATACGGGCGAATTGTCATTTATATCTATTATATTTACTTCCAAGCGATAAAGATTTAAAGGGTTATTGATTACAGCCTCCACGTTTATGGTACATTTTGGAGCCTTTGCACAAAGCTCCTCCCTGTCTATTCTTTCACAGACAAAAAGAACACCAGTCTTTAGATTTGCGTCAAAATATTTGGTCTTAGAATTGCTGACAACCTGAAACAAGCGAGATTCTAAAGTCTTCACGTCGAGGTTGAGATCCCTGGCTATATTCCCCACAGAAGTCCCTGGGTTTACCTCCTCGGAGACGGAATAGGAAAGCTGTCCACTGGCCGCTTCATACAAACACTTCAGGAGCAGTACCACACAATATATCCAGTTACGGGTAGATTTGCTTGAGAAACACATCATAATATCCATCCAGATAAGGGCACTATCCAATTCAAACGATGTCAAGCAAAACATAAAAAGAAATATATAAAATCCTTGAGAAGTTTGATTATAATAAATGGAATCATCTTTTGTTTTGCAAAATGTACATTTGCATTCCTTCTCCCACCGCGTCTCTTTGTCACAAAGACCAGCGAGGCATAATCTGCCGATTTTTTTTTCTCTGGGAGGAGTCCTAAATCGCTGTGTCCTGACCGACTCCACAATGCCTTGGTCTATAGGGCCTCCATGTGGCGAAATAATGTAACTGCAATTAGTTTAATAACGACTTTACATCCATCAACATTAAAACGTTGCAACTTTTACACAACGATGTAACCATATGATAGACATACTGTAGACTAAAAGGTTTGTCTGAACATCGTCACCTTCATAAAATAATTACTCAAGTACCTCCCCCCACCACCCCCGCAAATGACAAAATAACTGAACCACATACTTTGTACTGACATACAGTATGCATTTCAGGGATAGAATGGCATGATACTGAGGAGGTACACTGAAAAATATGATGGTTGAATTTACTCAATCTTATTTTATCAAGTGGTTGCACAAAATAAAATCATCTGTATCTAGATGCATTTTTAAAGTAGATTCATAGTCTGCTTAAAAAACTATCTGGATTCAAATGATTTTAGCATGTGCAACCACTTGACAAAATAAAATCAAGTGATACACAGCATTTTTTTTTTCAGTGTAGGCGATTTCAGTAGAGCTGGCCAGCACCATGAGGAGATAATGTTGACAAAAATCAAACAAACAAACATACAAGCATTAAAAAGCAAGCAAAAATGGTCAAAAAATGACTTATAGGTGTGCACATGTCAAAATACAATAACTCACATCAGATGAAGATATCATTACAGTGGTTTTGGTCATATGCCACTATTATGTTGTTCCAACCACTAAAGAGTTTGGTCCTTACTTCAGCACCAAGGAGAGGTACATTCTATTGTGTTGACTGGAATGCCTGTGAATTTGTTATGCAAAAAACATGTAAACAGCTTTCAACTGCAGGGCTGTTCACATGACTGCAGAGTGTGATGTATGTTTAATCCGATCTTACTCGTTCACATTACAAAAGCAAATGTGACGTCTAATGTGAACCCAACGCATCCGTGATGTGAAAAAATCAGATACGTGTCGCATATGGGCAAAAAATGGGAATTGTTCTGCGGTGTGAACATAGCCCACCAGTATAAGACCCTACATTGACCTGTACAGACAATGTATTTGTAATTTTAGTAAATCTAGACAACAAAACTTTTCTGAAAACATTAAGAACTACAACAATATGCAGACTCTCTTTGCTGCAGGTCCACAAACTCACAAATCCTCCAAATCAAATAGCGCCAGAAATCCTCTCAACAGATAAATGCAAAGAATGTTCCTGCTACTTTCGTGAAAACATACAATCCATTACGTCTCGAACAAGCAAAATTACAAAATGATCTACCGCTTAAAATCACCAGAAGTAATTCCATTACCATGACAGAATTGTCATACAGTGGATCACAAAACTATAACAGATTTGGTGCAGCAGTTGAAACTAACAACATCAACTAACTGTCCTGATTCAATACCATCTTATTTTTTCAAAACTACTGTGAAATCTGTTCAAACCGAGTTACAGAAAAGATGTTAACTGCTCAGTTCAATCAGGCGAGCTTCCTAAACTTCTGATAGTAGATTCTCAAAAGAGAATGCTGCACATGTCCTTGTTAGCAAATTATCGACACATCTCAAACCTTCTCGTCTTAACCATGATTGTCAAAAAAGGGGTTTTAATCAACTCAACAAATTATCAAACTCAAACGGAATTTTTGATCAGTTCCAGTCAGGTTTTCGATCTCATCACCGTACAGAAACAGCCTTTATTGAAGTACTAAATGACATAAGATTGAACACTGACACAGGGAAAGTGTGTTGGCTAGTCTTATTGGAGTTCAGTGCAGCATTTGCTGCAATTGATCTTAATATACTGTTGAACAGGTTGTAAACTTGGGTGGGATTAAATACAACAGTACTAAAATAGTTACGTCCATCATGGAGGAAAGGAGTTACTTTGTGATCATTGGAAGTTTTGAATGAGATGGCCATGACATGTGGGGTTCCTCAAGGGTCAGTCCTTGCGCCCCTTCTGTTCAGTCTGTATATGTTACCTCTTGATCAAATGCTTCAGAATGCCAATGTTGGGTATCATGGTTATGCAGATGACACACAGCTATATTTGTCAATGTCCCCAAATGACAGCAGTCAAATTAACATACTGTGTCACTAGAGAAAATTAACAACTGGATGAACCAAAATTTTCTACAGCTAAACAGAAACTAAATGGAGGTAACTATTTTTCAGCAGTAAAGGAAAAGAGGACTGCTGTGAGAAAACACCACCTGACTCATTGTCTTTAGAAACCAAAGCCCAAGCCTCAAGACACAAGACTCCGACCTGATTTTTAGCAATGATACAATACAACTTTATTTATATAGTGCAATCAAATCAATCATTAAAATAGCCTTTTACCAGCTGAAAAACATGGATTGCCTGCTCTAAGTAGACCAGGGGAAACTTATCCATGCTTTTATCTCCAGTAAACTACATTATTGTAGCAGCCTTCCTACTGGAGCAACAAACAGCTGCAGCTCATTGAGAATGCTGTTCCGACCAGAACAAAGAGATGAGAACACGTTACTCCATTTCTAAGGGCTCTACACTTGCTCCCAATCAGCTGCATAATACATTTTAAAATTCTGTTACTGGTCTAAAATTCACTGAATGGTTGTGGTCCTGGATACATAAAAGGAATGCTGATTAAATGCCACACACAAAAAAAAAACTTGCAGATTCACTTTGAAAATTGTGCAGGACTCTTGCACGCCAACATTGACGTATTTACTGCACAGCCTGCATACCTTACATTATTTCAGTAAGGCATGATTGGCTGTTGCAGATAAGACTTGATCATTAATCCCAAAAAATTAAACTACTGTTGTCTTGTATTTTTAATATCTTATTATAAACAACCCATTATTAGCATATTAATTCCCTTCAGCAGGGAATACTACTACTACTACTACTACTACTACTACTACTACTACTAATAATAATAATAATAATAATAGTGATATTAATGATAAAAAAAAAATAATAATAATAATAATAATAATAATAATAATAATAATAATAATAATAATAATAACAATGTTTATTTTTACAGATCCGTGACTTAAGTCGGGGGCGGAACAATCATCTTGGTGGGCAGGCACGGCAGAAACAGCATGCTTTTATACTCTTACCTTCTCAGTGTTAGGTAAAGTCTGCGTCCTCGTAAAAGTGTCTCCTCCATTAATACTGATCAGTTCTGCTTCTACAGGCGGAAACGGCGTGGGAAATACCACCATGTCACTCTTGAGTGTGTCTGAACTGAAACACACGTCATACTGCTGAGTAGCTTTGGAGTAAGACCAGCTTCCGTCGGGGTGGGTGGTGATCATTGGAGCGCTGTACCTGTCGAAGGGTTCGTTTGTCTGTCCGTGGCATTTGAAGGCTATTAAAGTGATGAGGCTGACCAGAAAGATGAGTGAGATGGCCACAATGGCGATGAGCAGATACAAGTGTAAGCTGGAAAAGCTCTCCTCCTTGATGGGCACATGTCTGAACTGAGTGTGGATGTCAGCTGTGCTTTCAAGTACCACCACATCAATAGACACAGTAGCTGACAGTGGGGCTTCTCCGTTATCACACACCAACACCACCAAGGGGTGACTTTTCAGGTCGTTGTCACTCATTCGCCTCTTAGTCCGAATCTCCCCGGTGCTGGTTCCGATCCGGAAGAGGTTGTTGTTGCCTTTGGGTTCAGACAGGCGATAGGAGAGCAGTGCATTGTATCCAGAGTCTGCATCTACCGCCCTGATCTTTGCCACAAAGTATCCCGCTTCAGCAGAATAGGGGATGCTCTCACTGTTAACGGAGCCATGTTCAGAATATGGTGCGAGAATGGCGGGACTGTTGTCATTCTCATCCAGGATAAAAACGTTGACAGTCACATTACTGCTGAGCGGAGGAACACCAGAATCTGTGGCCTGAACTTTAAACTGAAACGTCTTTAACTTCTCATAGTCAAAAGACTGCAAACTGACAATGTCTCCACTCTCTGAGTTAATGATAATCATTGTAGTTATTGGCATCGAGCCGGTGTAACTTTGCACAAAGGAGTACGTCACTTGCCCATTTTGATCAATGTCATCATCAACAGCAGTCACTCTATGAATTACTGCTCCGGGTGGGCTGTTTTCTTTGATATACACATTAATGAGGAGCTCTGAGAAGTGAGGCGCATTGTCATTAACATCTGAGATACGAACATAAATTACACTGGTGCTGGACATAGATGGACTCCCTTCATCAAGTGCAACAATAGTGACGTTGTAATTGGCCTCAGTCTCTCTGTCAAGCGGGCCATTTACTGTTAATGAATAATAGTTTTTATAATTTGTGTCCAATTTAAATGGAGTCTCATTTGCAATTGCAACTTTGACAACCCCATTCCTTCCTCCATCCTTGTCCAGCACAGAAACGAGAGCAATAGCAGTGCCGATCTCAGCATCCTCCTTGACTGAGTTTAGCAGTGACGTCACACTAATCTCGGGAGCATTGTCATTTATGTCCTCCACTTCAACCAGGACTTTACAGTCAGTAGCCATCGGAGGATGACCTTTGTCAGTGGCCTCTGCATGGATCTCAAATGCCGCATTTTCTTCATAGTCTATCTTTCCTTTGACGAAAATCACACCAGTTTTAGGATTAATTTCGAATAAATCCAAAACACGGTCCTGCCCTTTACTCCTCAGCGAGTATTCTATTTCACCATTCATGCCGTCATCTGCATCGGATGCATTTAGTGCGATGACCGTTTTATTTATTGGTGAGTTCTCTGAAATCCGCGTTTTATATAAAGAACTGCTAAACAAAGGGGCATTGTCGTTATTATCTAAAACATTGATCAAAATTTGACACGTGCCCGATTTAGGTGGATTTCCGCCATCCACTGCAGTCACTGAAAGTGTCATAGAATGTTGTTTCTCTCGGTCTAAAGGCTTCTGCAGCACAAGCTTAGAAGCCACACCCTCCCCTTTGTGCGAATCAAGGGAAAAATAATTATTAGGACTAATCCTGTAGGCAGTAACGCTGTTCTTTCCAACGTCGAGATCTGACGCCCCAATGAAACCAAAAGTCCCCCCAGGCAAAGTATTCTCCGCAATGTTAAGTGTCTGCAGCCTCTCAATGAAATAGGGCGCATTGTCATTTATGTCGGCTATATTTATTTCCAGTCTATACAGCTTTAAAGGTTTGTTCATAACCGCCTCTACATTGACGGTGCATGCTGCAGCCTGAGCACAAAGCTCCTCTCTGTCTATTCTCTCATTCACATAAAGAAAACCAGTTTTCACATTCACGTCGAAATATTTCCTTTTTGATCCGCTCACAACTTGAAACATACGCTCCTCCAAGTCGTGCACGTTTAAGTTTAAATCCTTGGCCACATTTCCAACAAAGGTGCCCACCTTTACCTCCTCCAAAACAGTGTAAGAGAGCTGTCCATCTGCCGCCGTGCAAAAACAATCCAATAGAACAAAAGCCAAATAAATCCTCAAGGAGCTGCGTGTCCTTCGCATCAACATATTTGTATCCGATGTGAATCCACCATAAATAGCAGATCCCTCCAAGTCCCCACGATGATTCTTCATTAAAATATAATAAGAGAATTTGATTTTAACAGATACCGAGGGACGCACTCATTCCTCCATCCACTCTACCATTTTTGTGACAAAGCCTGAATATACACTATCATTTGGGAGGAGTCCAAGAACGCTAAACATATGATGGTCTCGACTGCCCTCGTGTGGCCATTTGCGTTAACTGTAAGATCTGCAAGGACTGCCCAACATGAGTCAACCTCATTTTATTTTCTTAAAGTTCACAGAGATTGCACGTCAGTAGTTATCTCAACCAGCCAGGGACTACATTATTTGCAAATGTAAACAAAAAGGAAAATAAAACAAAAGCAATTTCACATAGGGATACTGTATACTGTTCTGAGACAACGTATGAATAAAGACATCAGCCAATTAGGAGGTTTGAGCATACTACTAAATGGTTATTTCAGTTATGATTAATACAACACAAAGAGGTGTACGTTTCAGAACCACGGACAGTTGCATGCCTGATGCTGTGCTCTGTAACAAGGAACGTGGCAACTTCGAAACCTTAGTCATATAAATGCACCTCGCCTTTGTTGAGCTAACACACCCATTTTACACTTCTAGAAAATCTCTCAGGAAACCACCAAACAAAAATATGCGAATACTAAAATAAGGATTTTGTTCCTATTTCCTCATAAATGTATTTAGTGTGAAATCTGGACCATTTCATTGTATACAAACTGATACTCACAGGAAGCCATGTTGTATGAATTGTAACTGGTTTATTGTACCTTCTGCCATTTAATGGAAGAGGATTCAATTGTTCTGCCTGGCACTATACAGTGGCATCTGAACACGTAATTCATGAATAATAATTTTCTGATATTTAAGTGAAAGTATTCAATGAAATGAACGGCACACCGGTTTAATCTTTTAGCAATATGGAAACAGTGGTGGAAATTCCTTTTTCCCCTTGGCCCCTATATGTTCTTGAGTTAAACAAAAGCACAATATATTGTTCTTACCTTCTCAGTTGGTAAAGTCTGAGTCCTGGTAAAGGTGTCTCCTCCATTAATACTGATCAGTTCTGCTTCGACAGGTGGAAAGGGCGTGGGAAAAATCACTACGTCACTCTTGAGTGTGTCTGAGCTGAAGCACATGTCGTACTGCTGAGTAGCTTTGGAATAAGACCAGCTCCCGTCAGGGTGGGTGGTGATCATTGGGGCGCTGTACCTGTCGAAGGGTCCGTCTGTCTGTCTTTGGCATTTGAAGGCTATTAAAGTGATGAGGCTGACCAGAAAGATAAGCGACACGGCCACAATGGCGATGAGCAGATACAAGTGTAAGCTGGAAAAGCTCTCCTCCTTGATGGGCACATGTCTGAACTGAGTGTGGATGTCAGCTGTGCTTTCAAGCACCACCACATCAATAGACACAGTAGCTGACAGTGGGGCTTCTCCGTTATCACACACCAACACCACCAAGGGGTGACTTTTCAGGTCATTGTCACTCATTCGCCTCTTGGTCCGAATCTCCCCGGTGCTGGTTCCGATCCGGAAGAGGTTGTTGTTGCCTTTGGGCTCAGAAAGGTGATATGAGAGCAGTGCATTGTATCCAGAGTCTGCATCTACTGCCCTGATCTTTGCCACAAAGTATCCTGCTTCAGCAGAATAAGGGATGCTCTCACTATTAACGGAGCCATGCTCAGAATAGGGCACAAGAATAGCGGGACTGTTGTCATTCTCATCCAGGATAAAAACATTGACAGTCACGTTGCTGCTGAGTGGAGGAACACCAGAGTCTGTGGCCTGAACTTTGAACTGAAAAGTCTTTAACTTCTCATAGTCAAAAGACTTCAAACTTACAATGTCTCCACTCTCTGAGTTGATATTTATCATTGTAGTTAGCGGCATCGCATAAGTGCTACTTTGCACAAATGAGTATGCCACATTCCTATTTTCATCAGTGTCATAATCAACTGCTGTCACTCTATGAATTACTGCTCCTGTTTGACTATTTTCTTTGACGTAAACATTAATGAGGGTCTCTGAGAAGTGAGGAGCATTGTCATTTACATCAGAAATCTGAACATGAACTCCACTGGTGCTGGATAGAGGTGGAATTCCCTTATCTTTGGCAACTATGGTGATGTTGTAGTGTGACGCACTCTCTCTGTCTAGCGGCTCATCAACTAACAGCGAATAATAGTTTTTGTAATTTTCTTCTAATTTAAATGGAACTTTATTTTGAATATGTACAGTTACATGACCGTTTTCGCCAGCGTCTTTATCCAAGAGCGACACCAGTGCGACTGCAGTGCCCACAACGGCATCCTCTGGCACGGCATTGTGCAGCGATGTCACCGTGATCTCAGGAGTGTTATCATTGACATCCAAAACCTCAACCAGCACTTTGCAATGAGCAGACATGGGAGGGCTGCCTTTGTCAGTGGCCTCCACCCTTATCTCGTATGCTCTTTTTTCCTCATAATCGATGTGACCTTTCACCTTAATTGCACCCGTTTGACCTTCAATTTCAAATGCATCCAATACATGATCTTGATCTTTGCTTCTTAATGAATAGACAATCTCGCTGTTTAAACCCTCATCAGCATCTGTGGCGTTCAATGTTATGATTCTAGTGCCTAATGGTGCATTTTCTCTTAGTGTTGTCTTATACAGAGATTCACTAAATGTCGGGATGTTGTCGTTGTTGTCTAAAACGTTTACTATAAGTTGAGAGGTTCCTGATTTTGGTGGACTCCCCCCATCTACAGCAGTCAGTGTCATGGTGATGAGTGGCTGCTTCTCTCGATCCAAAGCTTTCTTCAGCACCAGCTCAGCAGACACGCCGCCGCCTGCTTTATGCACTGCTAGTGAAAAATGTTCATTTGGACTTAATCTATATGTGCTGATGCTGTTTTTACCAACATCTGCATCACTGGCTTCAGACAATGCAAATTTAACCCCTGTCAATGTGCTCTCCGCGATATATAAATTTTGCATTTTTGTGGTGAACAAAGGGGCATTATCATTCACATCTAAAATGTCTACATCAATGCGATACAGTTTTAAAGGGTTGTTTATTACAGCCTCCACACTGATGGAGCATTTCACCTCCTCTGTGCAGAGCTCCTCTCTGTCTATTCTCTCATTTACATAGAGTGCTCCAGTCTTTAGATTTACCTCAAGGAATTTCTTCTTTGTGGTGGAAACAATCTGAAACAAACGAGATTCTAGGTCCTGTACATTTAAATGTAAATCCCTGGCGATGTTTCCAATGAGAGTGCCGGGGTTTAACTCCTCCGAGATGGAATAAGAAAGCTGTCCAGACGCTGTTTCCCAGTAAGATTCCAGTAGGAGAAGCCCAAAATAGATCCCAAAATAGCTCAGTCTGCAAGGCATGCTTATGTCCAATATGAGCAAAGAATGAATTAAAAAGACTTCCTTATTTTAGCCTGAGCCCTGTGTTTGTTCCTCCGTCCTCAGCCTCTTTATAACAAAGACTGAATAGATATCCCCAGCATCTGAAAGCGGGAGGGGCCTCAATGCATAGAAGAGCGGCTCTTCCTCTGATAGATAAAGAGCGACGCTTGGTGGTCAAAGTGGTTATGCGCAGGGGCGAGTGAATCTTTCATGATGCTTCTCAAGCAGCCATTAAAAAAAAAAACAAAAAACAACAATGATAGGGATGTATTCATACAGTGAATGAGAAATCTTGTGGGATTTTAGTGTTTTTTTCCTGACCCCCAAATTGGAAACTACTGCACACAATGTACTCTTGTTTCATAAAACAGTACTGAAATGTATATTTTCTCCCCTCACTGCACACTCATTAGTCTTCTGCTCTCTGAGTAATGTTTTATTAACATTGAGGGTAATGAACCAGTTGAACTGACTGAACACATGTAATGATGTCACCTGTGATGCTATGCTTTGGTACTCCTCCACAATTGTCATCAATTTGTATGAACATCCCCGTTTGCTAATTCCAAGATTAATCCTCCCGTCCTATTTTTCCCCATGCGGAAAATATGATTTCGTTTGGAGAAAATATTAATATCATCACACACTGATCCACAATAATCTCTCAGCAGCAATATGAATGATTATGTCACTATGACTATTATTCATAATTTATAGATGACAAGAGCCCAAGCATTTTCAAGAGAAGTTACTTTTATTAGAAGCACATTTTGTGTATATACTTCAGATATTCACAAAAAGTTACCTTTCCCATCACTTGATGATGATTCACATAGCTTTATATTACAGTCAGGATTATCAAAACCAGCCCAGAATGCTGGATTATCTTCCTCATAAAATCTACATCACACATACTAATATTACTCAGCACAGTAAAGCCAGAATTTATCTTTTAAAAGCACATAGCTTATCACAGTTCTGCCCAGCGACCTGTTGACCCCATGACCTTATTTGCTGTTGATTCAAGTCCAAATCGCTGCTTTCCAAGAAATTATAAAGCACACCACACGGTTACTTCTATGCTTTGAATTCATGCACATTCTAGACAATGTCAACGGCTGTAAAACTGAATCCAACTTGACAGCAAAGTTTTTTACGCAACATTTAGAAAGAACATTTCAAACATGCCTTGTAAACTATACTATACTATATTATACATAGAGAGATGCTGCAGAGCTTTGCCCTCTATTAAGAAGCAGAAACTAAAAAAACAACAGCTCATGTTGCTTTGATTTGTTAAGTTAACACCAACAAGTAATGTAAATATATTCATTAATGAAGTAAACCTACTTTAGGAATTAATTAATGATTTACATGAACAAATACAGGTTCGAAAAGACATAATTTTTGCTCCCTTAAGAGTCATTCTTTGTACTTAGATAAATATGAAGTAGTTGGTGTAGCTTACAGGGGGAGCAGAGTTAAAGGTGAGAGGTTGAGGGCAGTGGTAGCGTAGTGTATTTTCAGTATGCCTGTTTTATTATTAAAGGCTTTGTGCCGCATATAGAGGAGCTGTTGCTGATCGGGCTCTTATGTATGTGTGCACGCTTGTGCTGAGCATGTTACAAGGATGCATACTGAGTGGGGGAGTAGGGGTGCCATCGGAACATGCTTCAAGGAGAGCAAGCACTCCCCCTCCCTTCCTCCCTCTCTTTGCTCCCCTTCACGTCTCCATAGTAACGCCATCCAAGGCACAGACATGATCCATGTGTGAGCACAGACACACATTACGAGCATGAGCCGATGGGTGTATTTTATTAAATACACTGGAGTTGTTTTGACCCACTTCTAAATATTCATCATTTCACATTGATGGATTCCACTCCCGCTGAATGAATCAAACCACATCAGGCTTTAAGTGCACGCACAAATGTACACCCATGTAAACAAATCATACTCTGGTGTGAACTAGTCTGCCAACAGTTGCATCTGGGTTGGTCATGCATCGCTAATACTGCACTGCTTACAACATATTCCCTATGACAGTTCAGCTGCAGCAGCTTCTTCTCCTTTTTTTCGACCCCCTCACCACTCTGAAGAGAGCCTGACCTTTTCAATCAGCTCCTGCACTGCCCACAGTGCCCTTGCTGGGCCAAGGCTCTGGAGACCACCCCCCACTGCCTCCCTGTAAGCTGCACATTTGCTCCATGATGCAACACTTACAATTCATGTTCTGCCAAACTGCAGAATGTCTCACATAAATGTGTTTTCCCCCATTTGTTTTTTTAATATTCTTAGAAGTACCTGTGATGAGTCTGAATAGGCTTGAGGTCACACGCAAATGCACCAGAAATACATACAAAACAGAAGTGAAGACATTTACAATCAGAATCATAGGCATCATTACGAGTGAAATAATTCCAAAGAAAAGTACTAACATCAATTAGGGGAGGTTGGAGCAGAGAGAGAGAGAGAGAGAGAGAGAGAGAGAGGGAGAGAGAGAGAGAGAGAGAGAGACAGAGAGAGAGACAGAGAGAGAGAGAGAGTGGGGAATTATACAATATTTATACTATACTATTTATAGGTGGAAGTTGAAGAGTATAGCACAGACACGGTTACTCGATGGCTACACACTTGCACATAAAAACGCTAAACATGCTAAAATATACAATATCGCAAAGAAGCAGGAAGAAATCCTTCTTAATCATTTATTTCCAAATCCGCACCCCATCCATTGGTTGGAAAACTAGGACAGGGGAGCGTCCGGCAAAAACATGAGCCAGGACATGCGGCAATATGGAGCATGCCCATGCGCACACACATACACACGCCACTGAAATAGACACACAAACACATTGTTCACTCATTTGGAAAGCAATGGCACAATTCCCCCAAATCACTTCATTAGTTACTCTACTGTACAACAACAGGCAGGCAAAGCAGCAGCCCATTGTTGATGGTGATGTGTTCCTGGCAGCATGTGTCATGTCTTTTTCTTTCTCTTACTTTGTAGTCCTCAAGTTTTGTGTGTATTTGATGTGACACTTCTAGGTGCTGACAAAATATAAAGATCTGTATGTGGCTTGAGTGTGTGAGAGATACTGGACATAGAGAAATGTGATGTACGCATGTGCAGGGGATGCTTTCATTTAGTGCCTTTCTTCAAAGTTCCAAATTAGCAAACCACTTGTAACAGTTTTACACTCATGGATTCACTTTACAACAATAGACACATTAATCAGATCTGCCATAAAACCAGACATACAATATAACCAGTAGAGGGAAAAAAAAAAAGAAAAGATCCAATTTGCTTGGTTGAAGTGATGTGGCAGCCATGGACTCTCCAGATTGGTTCATCATTGCACCTACTGACAAAGGCGGCGTCCGATAGATCTGTTTCCACTGGGAGCAGCCATAATTGATTCACTAGCTCCTCTCTTGTCACCATAGCGACACCGATGCAAGCCTCCATCAGTGCCACTCCCTACTTCCTGCCCCTCCTCTGGACCTTTCTTTGTGAGGAAACAGGCAAAGAATATGATGTCAACTACAATTATATAGATTTGTCTGGCAACATACTGTACATAAAGATAGGTTTTATATATTGCACATATAGACATTGTATATATTCTCCCCATCCTTTATATGCTTAGTGCACCCACAGAGGAATGAGAGATGCAGCCAGAACTAAACCATTTTTCTGGGATTAGGGGTAAATCTGGCTCCATAGTCAATCATGCATAACCTAGATTTGTCAATCAAATGGTTCATCAGAGGCAGAGGGCGTAGACCAACCATAGGAGTGGGGTGGGGGGTGGGGGGGTACTATCCATGGATCAATACAGACACATAAACTCCATGGTGAAACCAGTGAATACACCACCACTTTCTGAGTGCAGTGACCAGCTAAATAATTGACTGTATTGACGCACTGGGGAAATTATGTTCTGCTTTTTGGCCACAAGAGGGCGCCTACACCTCTTTCTCCTCTTTCCACAGGCTCAGTCTGGGCCAACGTTAAAGCTTTCTGATAAATTAGCACTCTCGCACTCAAAAGAGAAAGTGTATCATGTGGCACAGATATTCTCGCAGCCTTGATGTCTGATTCCCATTCACCGTATCTCCAGGAAATGAAAACGCTGGGAAGGGGACTGCATTGAACAATGCTTGCAAACGTCGGCCAGTGTAAAAAGATCAAAGAGGGAAAGATGGAGCGATGCACTGCACCAGAGGAAAATGCTTTATTCATAGAGCATTTATTTAATGCAGATGTTGTCCAGTTAATATTCATTTTTTTCCACACTGATATTTCTATTTTCTACATTTCTCACACGTTACACACATATGTAAATGTGTGTGATGTATTTATTTTCAATACTATCACACATTATACATGTATAAGCATTGTGTAATGTCTATTTTTACTTTCTTATCAGTCATGCTGTACTGAGTGTTCGCCCACCAGTGCTGCATGCAAGTGAAGAGCAGTTGAGGAGCAGACCTGCATACGCTCGGGCTTGGCCCACTTCCTTGAAAAAAAAATACGGAGGGAGTGAGTCTGAATAATAGAGGAGAGTGCTGGCCTGTAAAGAGCCTGATGTTGGAAGTGCAGGCGGCAATGTTTTTTGTGAGGTTGCTCCACTTTCCAAAATAACTACTATAGTATTGTGATGTGTCTTTCATTCATTTTCATGAACTCTCAGATCAGCCATGTAGTAGCTTTCTGTCTCAATAGTATCAACATTTAAATAGCCACAAGGACAGCAGATTCCTATGAGTGTTGTAGGCTATGTGCATGTTTAGTGAAAAATTATGTACCCAGATGCCAATTTATTAGATACTAAAATGAATGTGCATACTCCCTCAAAATAATCCATAAGAAGATACAATTAAACACAACATTCAAGCAAGACACAAAATTGTGTGAGTGGCACATTTCGTTTCACTTTCTGCTGCCTTCTTTAATCTACTCTTCGTGGCATCATTAAGATGATTCCACATAATCGCATTAGAGGAGTAACGGGAGAATTATCACTTGACTCTCTTTACACAGGCCTTAATCCATGTAGGACAAACTGGAATATCGACAGTGGCAGAATAGACAGGATACGTTTGGTACTAAAAGTTAAGTGCATTAGTAATATGTGGAGTTCCATTGTTTTTTCCACTATGTGTTTGAGGTCCAGGACATTGTGTTTGTTTGTTTGTTTGTTTTAAAAAAGTCAAGGTATTTTAGATAAATACATATTTTTATACTACTACTACTATTGCACAAGTATCCCGTTTATTTGATAGATATAGTTCATCCTCTAATCGAGATGACAATTAAAAATGAGTAAAAAAAAAAGAGAGCAAGAGCTGAGGGAACAATTACATTCTGGACTTATCTTGAAAACCCAGCACGTCATACATGCATACATACATACAAACATACATTCCCTACAATCGTGAAACAACCAGCCCAACGGTCGGCTTGGTCCGTACAGACCTTAAGTTACGAGGAGATCCATCAAACGCAAATGAAACTAATATTGAAAATGAACGATTCAATTGTGCAGATACAATTTCCTATGTGACATAATACGAAAATAATTTATTTATCACATCAGTTTTCCCAGGTGTAAGTAAGGAAGAATCTCTTGTAAAGAAGCATCCCACTATGTCCACAGAAGCTTACGCCTGCAAGCTACAAATATAATAATAAACAGATTGTTGAATTTATATAGCTCTGGAAATGTCAATTAAAATGAGCACTATTGTTGTTGTTGTAAAGGAAGAACCCCTGATACATATATGGAAGTATTGCATCGCATTTCATTATGTGCAGGTGTACCTAACGTTGTGGCAGGTGCAGGAGCTAACTAAAGCAATTATACAATTTGTAGGCTGCACTCAAGTGATCTTTAAATTAGACTTGATAGGTGCATAATCATGCCAATTAACATGACAGTATTTTTTGTCACATACCGCATGCGGCTTGTTACTATGATTGTTTACATGAAAATAGTTACGCTTGATAAAAGAAGTGGGGCTGCTCGATTAAGCGATTTCGAACCGAAACCGAAATTTCTGGATAAAGTGATATTAAAAACGTTCAAATCGGCACGTTCGATCTTTTTATTTTTGGTGTATCTAAGCCACCGTAGTTTCCTCTGCAGTTCCGCTTCCTCCCACGAGCGTGCATACCGGAAAAACTACAACAGCATCCATGGCTACCGGCGATTCTGCTATTGCGCAGGCAAGTGAGCGTTTAGTAAATAAATCGGGCAAATATAAATCTGTAGTGTAGTATGTGCCCTGCATGTACAATACAACCCGCGAGCAAGTAACTCAACGTCTGAAAGGCGTCCTTTTTTTCTCCTCTACAACGGACCTCTGGTGGTGCATCCATACCTAAGCTTGACAGTGCATTGTATTATTGTATAGTGACAGTTTTGCACTAATCATTGATTTATGTTTCAGTAAACCCAGGGAGAAAGGTGAAAGGCTAGTCACTAGCTGGTTGGCAAAATGAGTTGCTGACAGGCTGTTTACAGAATTGACTATACCTTCTCTCATGTTGATGATTTCGTTTCTGATGGGATATGCACTTTCTTCTTTCATTATCGGTTTGATTAAGAACAGGTCTGAAATCTGTTGTGTAAGTAAAATGCTGTTAATCCCAATGGATTTTTCTGTGTGTATTAAGTTAAATTGACTGGCATTTTGAGTTCAAAGAAAAAATAAGTTTAAATAAAAGACATTCAAAATATTTCATTTTTCATTAATTTTTTATTTCACAAAGAAATCGTAATCGTAATTGTAAAATCGGGTTTGAGAGAAAATAATCGGAATTTTCTTGTTAGGCAAAATCGAACAGCCCTAAAAGAAAGGTATCCTCTTGTGGATGTGCATACAGAATATTATGTAGAAAATGAACAACAGTTGTTCACAAACAACAAGGATTATATAATATCACTGATTGGTCGTTTTCAAAGAAACACTGAAACTATAAACACAATTGCTAAAATTAAGTTGTGCACAGTATAAATGTCACATTCAGATCAAAGGTAGAAAACAAGCTAAAAACTGTTTTTGTTGTTGCATCTTTTACATTTTCTTCAGATTTTGTGGTAAGTTATGACTTTATCCCATTGAATAAAATAATATGCTTGAATAATTGAAGATTAGGAATGGATATTCCTGTTTTCTATTAAATAATTCATGTCAAGGATATAAAACATGTATAAAAAGTGCTTCCTCTCAATGTAAAATATGAGAAAGAAAGAAAATATAAGTCCTTAAGCAGTATTTACGTCTGCGCTTCCTCCAAAACGAGGGCACACTGTACAGACAAGAGGCTGCCTCAGACCAGAAATAGCATTAGGGGGCATGATGGATTTGGAACATTTGTGAGTGATCGCTTCATTGGACAATTCTCTATTATGAAACAACTGGACTAAGCAACATCAAATAATAAAGAGCCGCTTACAAGGAAAAATAAAATGCAATGAGCTTGTTGACAGCAATCTTTAGCCTCTGCTTGCATTCATACAACCAGACAGGAGGGGGCATACGTGAAAGTATGAGCTTGATGACAAGGAAAGAGTTATATTTTGCGTGTGTGTGTGGGGGGGGGGGGGCTGGGGGGTGTAGGGGGGTTGGGGGGTGGAGGTGTTGGAGAAATGGATGTGCAGGATTGGTGAATAAAATAATCCAGTTTGAGGTGAAGACAAGATGGACGTCTAACGGGGCTGGAAGAGTGGGGTCGAGAACAAAGCCACAGGAAGCGAGACGTGGGAGTGGGAGTGGGAGGAGAGAGTGGGAGGAGAGAGTGGGATATGAGTCAAGGCTACCGCATTAACACTTGCTTCACACACCCTTGCTCATTGTTTTAGTCATACACTGCACCCACTATACAAGATAGCAGTAAACATGCACCTTCTTAACTAAAATAATACACAAAGTATGTGAGGCAACCGGGCAACACCACAAAATGTCCACAACATGTAATGCTACTTCCCAAACATTAAGCTAAAATCAACACATTACAGCTTTTATTTTTTTTCTGACGGATGGTCTACCTAAAAATAAACAGATATGGGGAAAAAAAAAACATCCACATGTGGCACAAAGATGACTCATCGATCATATATAGCTGCTCACTGCAGGTTTACACTCACAAAGATGACCAGGAGTCACATTCAGCTCATTCTAATCGTAATCACAATACTACTTGAACTTGTAACATAGGACTAAAAAAATGACTGTATATGTCTAATCACTGTGAGTTAAGTGACTTCCTGTACATTCTGGAGATTTTTTTATGTTTATTTAAATTGCCAATTATTCCTAGCCTCTTTCCTATTGTGGCTTAGTAGCTGTCAAAAACTTGAACTAACATTGAGCCTAAAAAAAAAATACACAGCTTGGCCTTTGCTTAATTCATGAAAAAAAACATACATTCTTAAATTAATATATCCCCCATTCAAATTTGTTATCAAAAAGCCTTAAACTCAAATACGTAAACACAACGTAGCCTTCACATCTCACGCATTGATGGTGCAAACATTAAAAAAAAAGCACAGCTGTAGCTGGCAAGCCATCAAAACGAGAAAAAGAAAGTTTACAGTCTTATGTTTGTGGCTTAACTTTTACATGTAAATAATAATAATAATATTCAACCCATGAAACTGTCAGAAAAGGAGTACATGGTTCATATAAACCCATTCATTTACCCCCGATGCTGTAAGGAACATTAAATACAGCATGTGGTGCCAAAGAGAGGACAACGCCTGCAGTCTGAGTCTGAATACTTTTCAGACATCTGATCCCATTCATGCGCAGTCAGAAATAAATACAACACACGGTCCTCATCACAAGAGTGTGAGGACACTGTGGTCCTGTGCCCACCCCAAATACCCCACAGTGAGCAGTGCAAAGATACTGTGCTAAGAAGGCAATCCTCTTACAAAGGCGACATCCTCTGTCCAAACAGCTGACCATAGATTTCCCTCACTAAAATGTTCACAGAATCATACATCACAACTCTAAAGGCCATGCCTCTTGTTGTTTTCCCTTGCAAGAAGAAGGTAAAAGCCAGTTGCGCTTTCTTTCGCCCAACTCCTTCCCCACTATATGGCTGAGTTGCAGTGAGCCTTACGCTAACCCCTCCGTCAGTTCAATCCTCCAGGCGTGCAGCGGTGACCTAAGTACTGCGGCAGATGTTGTGGCTGTATGAACACTGAGGCCAAACAAGAGCAGTGCACACCATCTGTTAATTCAAAAAAAGAAAAGCACAGGAATAACTGCAGCAGGCACAGAAATCAAGCACCTGTTATATTTTGCATTAAGACTACTACTACTACCACTACTACCACCACCACCACTACTACTACTAATATAGGCGTACTACTACTAATAATAATAGTAATAGTAATAATATTGGACAATGTGTTTATAGTATGCACTTATAAATAAAGCAAGCTTGTCCCCAAGACAATGTCCTCGATGTGGGTGAGTGCATGTGCAAAGCGAGTGGCAAGTTTGAAACATATAGCACTCTTCCACAGAGTCATGAGTCAATGTCAATGACACAATGAAACTGAGGGCTTATATAACTACTGGAGTAGTGGAGGGGAGAAAGGGTTAGACACGCTCATGTAATATTTTGCATGAAAGGCGTAATTCTGAGACAGAAAGTGATGCGTATGGATACACATTTGTATCAATATGGAGGAATCGGGTTTGACCCATATTACTGACAAGCGCGGGGCCAAGTTGCATGGAAGCCACACATGGCTATGAACCAGCCTTGTCGTATTCTGGGACAAATGACGGGAGCAAAAGGAGCTATGCCAGGGAGCCTTGGCCTCGAGCTGTGAGTGCAGCCCACACTTACTCGCTTTGGCCCACTGACTCTCACTTTGCCTTGGTAACACACAGGGACAGCGGGGGGGAAAAAGTCATGCAACAGCGCAAAACCATCCATCTTCCCATCTATTTATTGTATGTATTTATGTATGCATCAGCACCTATATATTTGCAGTATCTGTTTTGTTTGTTTCTGGGGACTCAGATAACCAGTCAGGACTGACAGGTTTTCTCAGTCCTCAGACACTGACAAAAATGGACCAGAACTGCACTTTTCAGATGGCCTTTTTATTGTGGGCAGTCTAAGGCACACCTGTGCGCTAATCATGTTGCCTAATCAGCATCTTGTTATGGCACACTTGTGATGTCGGAGGGATCATCTCGGAAAAGGAGAAGTGCTCACTATCACAGATTTTGACTGGTTTGTGACCGATATTTGAGATACATGGTGATATTGTATATGTGGACAACGTTTTAGAACTTTGAGTTCATCTCATAAAAAAATGGGAGCAAAAACAAAAGTGTTGCGTTTATATTTTTGTTGAGAGTATGTAAAGGGGCTAGGCATTATAAGCTCATGCTGTCTGTATACCTTTTCAAACATGTACACTATGGCTTGAGGGTAAAGGGCCTATTATGAAAATATGTCTGATAAAATTAATAAACTGAAACTGTATAATAAGCGGTTTACTTTTCAAATTGAACCTCTTAGCCAATTTAGTGGGCTGCACCTTTATGATGACAGTCAATGAAAGAATACAAATACTGCCTTTACAAATATAGTACTGCTCAATTTTGATTGACACTTTCAGAGAGGTGTTCATTTTCAATACGCTTATTAATGTCATTGTAATTTACAGTGATGTACAAGTACACTGCATCATAGTAGTACAAAGGTTATGCTGAATCAGATCAGTGCACAATCTAATTGTCATTGAAGAGAGAGCTCTTATCTAAGTGAATGGCTTTAAATTACTGAGCAATGAGCACCGGAACAGAAGTGGACATTTGTTTCTGTCAAACTCTTTTCATTGAACTCGATGTCAGTGTGAGTGGCTGCTGTGTGTGTATGAGAGAGAGAGATTGTGTGTGCATGTGTGTGTCAAAGACCTAAAGATGGTTGGTGTTTGTAAATTCGATTACCATCACTGTTGTTGCTGACCCCAATGTGAGTGGAGCTGTGTGTCCATGCTGGAGCCATAAGAAACAATGTGCCCTAGTGACACACAACAGCACATGCAGCATCACACAGCCACAGCCCTAAAGGCATGATGCACAGCGACACACACACAACGTACACGCACACACACACACACACACAAACACACACACACATGGCTCCATGCAGAGCGTGAGATAGTATTTCAAGATTCAGGAAAGGAAGTGGACATGTCCAGGTGACGGGTCATGTCATACGAAGAAAGAGGTACCCAAGGACATTCAGATGAAAATGGTGGAAAGCAGGGCATGAATAGACTAGGGGTGGGGGGATGGGAATGATATGAACATGGAGGTTGAGGAAGGAGGAGAGAGTGCAGCAGCAGAGCAGGAAGCTGTAAAATGCACCAAGAAGGCAAATAAAGCAATGTCTGTAAAGAAATTGCAGAAAAATATAAAAGCATGTAAAATTGTAAGAAAAAAAATAAAAAAACATGCCTCCATGCATATAACTGTCTGCCACCTGACTGATCCTCTGATCCACTCTCCTTATGACACCTGAGGCACTCTTAATGAGGAAGACTCTCTCGGCTACTTGTGAAAGACAACAGACAAGTGGTAGTGCACTGGAAATAATTCCAGTGCAGACAGTTTGCATGCAAACGCAATTGCACTGATCTGCCTGCGTGGCCAGCCAAGCAGGCAGACAAAGCCACTCAAGCAAAAAGCCACACCCCCAGACAAAGCAGCGTAGATGATACAAATGTGTATTGGTACGATTGGTAGTGTAACGTAGACAGTTAACTACTGACAGTTCTGTAATCACCTGACTAGAATTTATGTCACAAACATTCTAATCAGAATTTAGAATTACAGTCATTTTAAAAAAGAGAGAGACAGAAGTGCACTGTGAGGAGTCAACAACATGGTGCCCGTCGGCACCACCTGGGTCACTTACGGGCCTTTTCTAAGAATAGCTCACCAGTGATGGGATATTGTGATTTCCAAGGATTGTGAGAATGCAGAGAAAGATCACTTGCAGAGATTTAGAAAAAAGAGTGTTGTATATTGATACCTTGAAATTATTGACATGATCAGTGCTTTCACATAGATACATCTATTATTAATTAGAACATATTATTAAGCTATTAATCAAATTTGTTATTTCAGAAGTGTGTATCAACCTGGCAGGTCTTTGCATTAGTCAGTACCCAAAAGGTGGCTCTCAGTTTCAGAAAGGTCGGTGACCTCTGTAGCATGTGAGAGTCTTACTATTGCATGCACAACCACAAACAACTATGCAATGGTTCAGACCAAGTCAGCTATGTTACAACACATTCCACAAATCAGACATGCTAGGCCTTTTTTACAAGTCTTTCACCCACCCAATTGTTATTTCATTGTTGAATTGACACACTGAATAATCAGAATTAATACAAATATTCAACCTAAAATTATATGATGTAAAATAAAATAAAATATCATTTTGACTGACCAAAACATTATAATGCAGCGCAACTTACAGCCACAATATAACCATATTGATAAAATAATACCTCTTGCAATAAAACATGAGAATTCTAGGCACCATTCATTTGTAAGGCAGCATATTTGATGTAACACTTGTATTTGGATGCTATGGCCGGTAGGTGTAATTTTGATTTATCCCCATCAGATGCAATAGTTGCCATTTCACAACAAGCTGCAACGACAAATGGCATCACCATGCACTTGCTCCACGCACTCCTCTTTAATCACATCATTACATCGCATCAGGGCATTTGCTGTCTAGGCAGAGCTTAGCACTCTTGCTGCTGCACTGCGTAACACAGGATGCCTTGCACATGCACACATGTGCAAAATATTCATCTGTGCAGCCATTAACACAGCAAGTAAGGCAAATTGGTCAAAAGAACTGTAGAAAAACTTAAACTGCCCCTAGTATTGTCATATTACTGAACTGATCTTCCTCCCCCTCCTCCAACGCAAACATGCGCTGCGTGACTCTCCTGCTTGATCCAAATCAGGACAACTTATATTCATACAAACGGGTGAATATTTTGGGCGTGTTCTCGCCGCATAGGAATTTTAAGGCTGACCTACTTCTTAGCTAGAAACGATTATCCCTATACCATAAAAGAGTTAATTATGAGCTCGAGCGCCCCTGCCTTTGCTTTTGCTTATTTATCTGCACCATCTGCTGCCTAAATATAAGGTGGGGTTTTATTGATATAATCGCATTCTTTTCAAATAAACCCATTTTCATGAAATATTGTGAGTCGCCTATGGAGTCACCACCACCCATCCCCCTCCTCCTCATGCTCCTCATGCTCCTACAGCGCCGGCTGCTCCTCTCTACCCCCTCCCTTGCCTTATTCCTCTGCTGTTGCTAAGACTGTTGAGCGTTTGCTAGTCTACTCCGATAGGTGGATCTCCTTGCGCGTTGCTATGGGCAACACACAATATTCCGCACAAAATGAGTCCAGAAGCAGAGCATGCAGATTGCACACATGTGATAAAAGATGACCTATTTAGGCGGTTGCAAAAAAGACAAACATGACTACTGCACCATTACATTTTACATTAAGAAATGATTTCTTAATGCCATATAGTGTAGTGTTTCACAAGTCTGCAGCACTATAAGCCAAACAGTAACATAGTGTGAAAGGAAAAATATAAATTGCAATGAATGAACATCCAAGCTGATGTTCAAAAGGACAATCCCCAATTGACTCGGGGTGACTTATGAGTCACAGCACGCCAGCTGCAGGCTCTCTCTCACTGTCTTACTTCCAGACATCCATGCTGCATTCAATCAGCTCAACTGCATTAGCATGCACATACTTACAAATACTCATGTAAAAGTCCATATTAGTATTTCAAAGGGTTGACGGTAGCCATCGTGAACACACTGTATTAAACACATAGTCACCCCATTTAACACATTTGACGTGTTTAGCTTGAGAAGACACATAAGCAGATTAACAGCAAATCGAACCTGACCTTAAACATTAAAATGAAGGTGAAACTTCTCTGCTGCATCATTATGTTTCAAAAACAACAGCACAACCAGTTCCTGTAAGTCATTTGACAAATGTGTCACAATAACTTGGATTGTTTTGGTTACAGAGACAAAATCCTGTATATACGAACACCTGTTACACAAATCGAGCGTTTGCAGAACAATCTGCTATTTTTTTTCAATTGTTACTGCTTTTCTACAAAAAAAGGTGTGAGCAAATTTTACTTAAACACATTTACTTATACTTAGTTTATACTCATTTTTAGTTTCATATATGACATGAATCCCAAGTTCTTCCCCAAAAGTGTGTCTGCTGTCAGGTGGCATCACAGCTTTTATACGACTTCCTGGGACTGTAGTGCAGAACATTGCTTCTTAACTTTTTACACGAAGTACCACTTGAAAAACTACAAAGTGTTGTGTTTGGGCTTTTTTAGTTTTGTTTTCTCAGGATTTCTGTGTCTGTCTCGTCAATGATTGTGTCCACCTGTCTGCATTTTACCCCCTTGTGTTAGCCAATCAGCTCCCTCCTACCTTGTGTGTCTCGTCCAGCAGGTGTTACTCGTTGTCTTGTCAGTATGCTTGTATTTAAGTTCCTAGTTTTTGTTCTGTCCTGGTCGGATCATTGTCGCTGTCAGGTTGTTTTGCTTCTCCCAGTGTTATGTTTTGTTTCCAAGTCTTTCTTTGCAACTTTGAGTTTGGACTTTTCAAGATTTGCTTGTCCTCGTTTTTGTTAATAAATATTTTCTTCAGTACCCCTGGTTCGCCTGCCTCCCTGCATTTGGGTCCTCCTTCCCGCAATCGTGACACAAAGATCTCGAAGTACCACCATAGTGACCAACATTGAAATACAGCAAGTAATAGGCCGACGTGTTCATCAAAAACAAGGCATTGATTTGATTTATAAAAGTATACCTTCATTCATGTAAGCCACAGTAACATTATGCACAGTTAAAAATGAAATACAGTAAAAGAAAAATTGAAGTTAACATTGGTCAACAAACTTTTACTAAAAAAAAGTAATGACGTTTTTTTTTTGTTTTTTGTTTTTTTAATCCGCATCAGAAATATGTTTAGGGACACATAAAACTATCACTTATAATTTACTGTTGACCAGTGTAAAGGTTCGATCAAACTGTACTGCACATGAAAGTTAAATCAAATTGTAATTAAAGTCTCTAAGATTAAATGCAAATGTTTTTACTGTAGTAAAAGTTATATACAACAGAACTGTTCTTAAAAGATGTACTGCACTTGAAAAGTAAACGAAAAAGTACTGTATATACAGTTAATTATAAGTTTTTAAACATGCATTGTATACTTATAATTGTACTAATACATTTGTCTCAGTCATTGCTTATGGTGGCTGTGACACGGTGTGTAATCATTTGAGGATATTTGTAACTTGATTCTGTGGATTTAGAGCACTGGCTCGTGATCAGTACCCTGATGCTGATAACAAAAAAGTGAAAACAATCCCAAAGTGATGATGGGATTTTTTTTTAAGTCAAATTGCCTTCCTTGTTCACTTTTACTGCACGTTTGACATCAGATGCTATAAAAGCCTCTTTTGGCCCCACAAGTTCCCTTAATGATACAAAAAATGTGTTGCCAAACCATCCAATATGCATTATGCTCCAGATTCAACATGAGGAAAAGAATACTCAGCCCATTTTACACTCACGAAGGACAAGTGAGGGCAAAACAACAAAAAGTCATAAACAAATTTCCTTTTTTTCCAGGCTATATTTCTGAGAAGAAACAGTTTGCACATGGGGAAGCTTGTACTTGAGGAAATTTCAGGACCACAGACAGTAACAGTCAGCACTCTGTGGTCAAACATACTCTTGGATGCGTTACTATTTTAAAAATCTGTCATACTAGTGAATAATTGAAGCATATACTCACATAGGGAAAATAACTTCTGACTTATGCCTTACCTCCCCAGAAGTGTGTCTCCTGTCAGGGAGCACCAGAGTGTTGGCGTGGCTGCCCGGGACTATTGTGGAACCGATACTCATCCTGGGTCCAACTAACATGTAGCGTTTGTCTCCTGATCTGTACTGGATGCTGTGACACAGTGTGCCATCATAATTTGTGTCTTGCAGATATTTGGAAGTGTACTCTGTGGATTTGGAGCACTGCATGGCAATCAGCACGATGATGCTGATGACAAAAAGGAGCGACACCGAGCCCAAAGTGATGATCAGATAAAAAGTCACATTGTCCTCCTCGTCCACTTTTGCTGCACTGTTGTCATCAGAAGCCGCAAAAGCCTCTTTGGGCTCCACAAGTTTGACAGTCACAGTCGCTGTTGCCGAGAGCGAAACGTTGCCGTTGTCTTTGACCAGGATGAGCAGTCGATGCTCCGCCTCGTCCGTCTCCGTGAAGGAGCGAAGTGTTCTGATCTGGCCCGTATAGCGGTCCAAAGAAAACAGACTGTGGTCGCTGACTTGCTGCAGGGAAAACAGCAACCAGCCGTTATATCCGATATCGGCGTCATAGGCTCGGACTTTAGTCACCAAGTCTCCTGCTTTCATGTTACGGGGAATCTCCTCCACACCTTCAGCAGAACTGTTGGAGATGACTGGATACAGGATGACTGGAGCGTTGTCGTTCTGATCCAGAATGAACGCGTTCACTGTCACGTTGCTGCTCAGTGGAGGACTTCCACCATCGGTGGCCACCACTTGGAACTGGAAACTTTTCAGCATCTCAAAGTCAAAGCTTTTCAGCGCTGAAATTTGTCCATTTTCAGAGTTAATGCTCAGAAAGGATGTCATTTTTTTGTGTTCATCCCAATTTCTCTCGATGTCAAACAATATGACAGCATTATCCCCCTCATCACTATCATGAGCACTGACTGAAAATAAAACGGCCCCCGCAATATTGTTCTCGTTGATATAAAAAGTATACAGATTACTTGAAAACTCTGGACTGTTATCATTTACATCTGACACAGTCACACGTATTGTTTTTTGAGAAGACAAAGGCGGTTCACCGGCATCTTTTGCAACTATCGTCACATCATATTTGGACTGATGTTCTCGATCCAGATGTGATTTGGTGATAAGAGAAAACATATTATCTTGTAAAGAAGGTGTTAGCAAGAAAGGGTTGTCCCCCCTCACATGACATATGACCTTTCCATTGACACCTGAGTCCTTATCATTTACACTTATCAAGGCTACAGTGGTCCCAGGTTTAGAGTCCTCTGCAATTGCGCTTGAAAATGATGTTACTTCAATTTCAGGTGTGTTATCGTTTAAGTCCACAATAGTTATCATAACACTTTTCTCCGTTTCTAGGGGAACTTGCCCTTTATCAAATGCTTTAATGTCAATTTCATACTTGTCTTTTGCTTCAAAATCTATTTGACCTTTAACTGTAATTTCTCCAGTAACAGGATCAACATCAAAAACCTTGCGTAATTTACTATTAACATTATTACCAAAGGAGTACACCACCTCGCCATTGAGACCGTCATCTAAATCTGTCGCGTTTACTTGCAAGATGGTTGTGCCGATTGGCGCATTTTCCTTCAGCACTGCGGAATATGCGTCAGAGGTAAAAACTGGCATGTTGTCGTTTACATCTAAGACATTAATAATAATCTCCGTGCTCCCTGACCTCGCGGGCTTCCCGCCATCGAGTGCCGTCAACCGCAATTTATGACTCCTTGCACTTTCTTTGTCCAGCGCCTTATGCAAATACAAAACGGGGATTTTCCCATCTTCTCCTCGATCTTTAACCTCCAAGCGAAAGTGTTCGTTTTGACTGATTTTGTAGGAATGAACTGAATTCGCGTCGCTGTCTGGGTCGTGGGCGCTCAGTAGCTGAAAGCGCGCACCAGGCAGAGTAGATTCCGATATATCCAAACGCGTCTCGTTGTCGGGGAAGGTGGGAGGGTGGTCGTTCACGTCCAAAATCTCAATGGCCACATAGTGCACTTCCAGTGGGTTCTCCACAACGATCTTAATGTTAACAACACAGGGGCTGATTCGCTGACAGACCTCCTCTCTGTCTATTTTCCTCCTCACCCTCAACATGCCGTTGTTTGTTAGTACAAACAGAGGTTCAATCGGCCCGGAAACGACGCGGAATCCTCGGGCGTTCAGTCCGCTCACATCCAACCCTAAATCTTTGGCAACATTTCCAACAAGGGCGTCAGCCATCCCTTCTTCGGGAATAGAGTACCGCAGCTGCGCCATGATGAAATTAAACATGAGATCCAAACAAAAGATGACCACCAGCAAGCGCTGCGTCCATGGCGCGCGTTCTCGTCGAGACATACTGGACCGGTTATCAGTCCAAAGCGGAGTCCATACGGGGGAAACAACTGGATAAATGTGTGATAAAGCAAATAGCTAAAGCCAACGCAATACTGACAACGCTAACAAGCCAGGGGTTGAATAGACTCATCGAAGTCAGTGCACATGCTGACGCGCAAGCGCAGTAAACCAACCCACTGACGGGTAAATATTTGACTTTTTATCTCACAAGTAGTGACACCAAGCGAACAGAAGTCACAATGCATACCAATATTTCACAGAAAACAGTTTAAAACATTAAATAGCATAGATATGGTGTTTCCAAAACGCCCAAACCTGCTCAAAGCTCAATGTCAAAGCATAACTAGTTCCAAGAATAGTGTAAAAGGCATTCAATGGGCATTTAAAGTACTTGAAAAACAACCAGCAAAAGTCAGGACCTCTTACTGCATTGGCTCTCCATTCATTCACAAACACATGTGACAGATATGCTAATTATCCAACAGCACCACGTGACGTACTGTAAGTGTACAAAACGATACAACAAACCAAAAAAATGCTCCAGAACTAATATGAGACTCGACGGTGTGAAATGTGAAGAACATATTATTCCTGATTTCAAATTAAATATGAACTTGATTATTTTTCTCAAATATATAAATATGCCTTTTTGATTTCCAAACGGGATTATGCACGACATACTGTATTGAATATACTGTATTAACCGGTTTGTTAGGTTGAGACTGCCAACTCATAACAACATTAAATATGAATATGATGATTTGTATGTAATATGTAATATGTAATATGATTCGTTGCATTATGTAAAACAAGCATACATTATGCTATTATTATTATTGTTGTTGTTGTCATTATTATTGTTTTAATAATACTAAATAATAATAATATGTTGTTGTTGTTGTTGTTGTTATCGTTGTTGGCTCATAAACATAGTTGGATAATTTTTTGATTTAAAAAATGCAGCATGCAACAATATGCCTCGCAATAAAAAAAAAGTAAACATTTCTATATTACATTCAAATCTACATGACCTAAATCAAATAGACCTGCCCTCCCTAAAGAGTAAAAAACATTAACATGTATTCTTAAATTCAAAGAGTTAGAAATTCGGGGAGGCCAGAAAACTAAGTAAGTTTTTGTCTTACCTCCCCAGAAGTGTGTCTCCTGTCAGGGAGCACCAGAGTGTTGGTGTGGCTGCCCGGGACTATTGTGGAACCGATACTCATCCTGGGTCCGACTAACATGTAGCGTTTGTCTCCTGATCTGTATTGGATGCTGTGACACAGTGTGCCATCATAATGTGTGTCTTGTAGATATTTGGAAGTGTACTCTGTGGATTTGGAGCACTGCATGGCGATCAGCACGATGATGCTTATGACAAAAAGCAGCGACACCGAGCCCAAAGTGATGATCAGATAAAAAGTCACATTGTCCTCCTCGTCCACTTTTGCTGCACTTTTGATGTCGGAAGCCGCAAAAGGCTCTCTGGGCTCCACAAGTTTGACAATCACAGTCGCTGTTGCCGAGAGCGAAACGTTGCCGTTGTCTTTGACCAGGATGAGCAGTCGATGCTCAGCCTCGTCCGTCTCCGTGAAGGAGCGAAGTGTTCTGATCTGGCCCGTATAGCGGTCCAAAGAAAACAGACTGTGGTCGCTGACTTGCTGCAGGGAAAACAGCAACCAGCCATTATATCCGATATCGGCATCATAGGCTCGGACTTTAGTCACCAAGTCTCCTGCTTTTATGTTGCGGGGAATCTCCTCCACACCTTCGGCAGAACCGTTGGAACTGACTGGATACAGGATGACTGGAGCGTTGTCGTTCTGATCCAGAATGAACACGTTCACTGTCACGTTGCTGCTCAGTGGAGGACTTCCGCCATCGGTGGCCACCACTTGGAAATGGAAACTTTTCAGCGTCTCAAAGTCAAAACTTTTTAGTGCCATAATGCTTCCTGTCTCAGAGTTAATATTCAAAAACAAACCAACGCTGTCACTACTATTCCGATGGATCTGATATGAGATTTGTGCATTTTCACTCGCATCATGATCAGATGCCCTGATTGAAAATACAGGTGCAGAGAGCACATTGTTTTCACTAACATGGAAAGTATATGGATTCTGGGAGAACAGTGGTCTGTTATCATTCACGTCTGAGACAACCACACTGATTGTCTTTTCAGATGACAGTGATGGCTCACCACCGTCCTTTGTAACTATTGTAATTTCATACATAGACTTTTCCTCCCTGTCCAAATGTGATTTAGTCACAACTGCATACATATTATCTTGCAGCGATGGAGAAATGGCAAAAGGCATGTCCTCATTTGTGAAGCAAGAAACTTTTCCATTTACGCCCGAATCAAAATCCTGAACACTTATTAGAGCTACTGTTGTTCCAATTTTTGAATCCTCTGGGACTGATTTTGAAAATGACGTCACATCAATCTCAGGAGGATTGTCATTCATATCTATGACTTTTATCATCACACTTTTGTCAGTGGACAGAGGGAATGTGCCTTTATCTGAAGCTTGAATATCAAGTTCATAACTTTGACATTTTTCGAAATCTATTTGACCCGCCACTTTAATTTCCCCAGTTTTTGGATTAATATTAAATAGCTCTTGCAAATGTGCATCCCCTTCTTTACCAAACAAGTAAATAATTGCACCGTTTTCCCCTTCATCTAAATCTGTCGCAGTGACCTGCACAACTAGCGTGCCCGCAGCTGCATTCTCATTTAAAACAGCCGAATAAACATCTTTAGTGAAAACTGGCGCGTTATCATTAAAATCAAGCACGTCAACAACAATTTCTATTGTTCCAGACCTCGCCGGCCGACCGCCGTCTACAGCAGTGAGCACAAGCCGGTGCTCCCTTACAGCCTCCCTATCGAGCTGCTTCTGTAGAATCAGAAAGGGCATCTTACGATCCTCACCCCTCTCCTTCACCTCCAAACGAAAGTGGTCATTGTTGCTCAGTTTGTATTGTTGCACTGAAAACTGGCCCCCATCTGCGTCTCTTGCGGGCTGGAGCTGGAACCTCGCCCCTGGCAGTATAGACTCCAGTATCTCCAGTCTTTTTTGTTCCTCTGAGAATACTGGCGCATGGTCATTGACGTCTATCACCTCTATGGCCACGTAATGAATTTCCAAAGGCTTCTCCAGCACTGTTTTTAGGTTGATCACACAAGCAGCGTTACCTCTCTCGCACACCTCTTCCCTGTCCACCTTTCTGATCACGTACAGGACGCCGTCGTCTGCATTCACGTGGAAAAGAGGTTCCGCCCCACTGCCGACAATACGGTAATCTCGAGCTTGGAGCGCACTCCTGTCCAGTCCTAAATCTCTAGCGACGTTTCCAACAACACTGCCCGCTTTCACATCCTCCGAGATGGAGTACCTGATCTGGGCCGAGGCTCTGCACCAAAACGTCACCAGAGCCAGCATGAAAGCTCCACACCTCCCGTGCTTTGTCCACACGGGCCGTCGGATCCGTTCCATTGTGTGCAAAATTATAAATCAAATGGCAGCAATATGCGCAGCCAATAATGGCGCCAGAGCGAGTCGCCCTCCTTCACGGCGACTGTGCGGACAAAGCTGCAGTTCCACGCAATGGCGAAACACACGCGGCAACGTCACCGCGATGACGACGCAATGTGAGAACTTTATCTGAAATAATACCGACACCATGCGAGCCACCGCGTTGTTGCAACGTCGACCACAAACATTACAGAGGGGAAAATATGTATTTAGCATAAGCAACACGCTGCGGGTATGTTAGTGTGAAATGACCCCCCAAAAAAAGCTTACAAAAATGTTTTAAATTAAGTCAAATTTCATTTATTTGTCATAGAACTGAGGACTTAATATTTTGCTGTATTAGACCTTGCAGTTAATTGCTTTCAATGTATTTTATCTGAACCTATTCTAAGATGATAACATTGAAGAGCCATAATAATTTGACTGATTTGCGAATTTAATATAATGACATTTAATGACATCTAGTTGAATGTAAGTTAATTAAGTAAAATCTAAACGGATCAATTGTAATTTATTACTATTTTTGGAATTTAATATAAAAGAATTTGAATGTAATGTAACTTCATGTAATGGAATTTAACTTAATGAAAAGGGATCCAGGGATAATTAATGATATTTTTTTCTAATGTAATGGTATGTAATTTAACTTTGAAGTATCACTATATTTGGGACAGTGATGATCATTTCGTGTGGAGTAATAACAAATCATTTAAAAAAAGGTTTAAATTGTCCTATTAAAATGCTAGTTTACTCACCTGGTATTTTGCTGTTGCTTGGACTTGAAAGTTAACTACTTTGAGTTCATTTTATTTAAAGCTATTTCAGTGTAATATCACCATATAATTAATACTTTTAAAAAGGTTCAACGATGTTACTATCATGATTATTTGACATTTTAATTATATTTATATATTTTAATTATCAACACTTAATTGGTCTCTGAGTTTTAAAAAAATGGGGGGATTGTAGGGCAATTCAAAGATACAGACAGACTACTATAAACTTAAATACAAGGTCTGGTTGTTTCAGAACGATTTGGTCATAGTAGTGCTGCTCCAGAAATATACCTTCTGTTTTCAATAGTGAAATTTGAATTCCAAATTTTGGATCTAATTAAACTAAATGTTCCTTAAAACGTGTAACAAATTCAGAGAAAACCCGTGGTGCAAATATGTTTTTGTCTTACCTCCCCAGAAGTGTGTCTCCTGTCAGGGAGCATCAGAGTGTTGCTGTGGCTGCCCGGGACTATGGTGGAACCGATACTCATCCTGGGTCCAACTAACATGTAGCGCTTCTCTCCTGATCTGTACTGGATGCTGTGACACAGTGTGCCATCATAATTTGTGTCTTGCAGATATTTGGAAGTGTACTCTGTGGATTTGGAGCACTGCATGGCAATCAGCACGATGATGCTGATGACAAAAAGGAGCGACACCGAGCCCAAAGTGATGATCAGATAAAAAGTCACATTGTCCTCCTCGTCCACTTTTGCTGCACTGTTGTCATCAGAAGCCGCAAAAGCCTCTTTGGGCTCCACAAGTTTGACAGTCACAGTCGCTGTTGCCGAGAGCGAAACGTTGCCGTTGTCTTTGACCAGGATGAGCAGTCGATGCTCCGCCTCGTCCGTCTCCGTGAAGGAGCGAAGTGTTCTGATCTGGCCCGTATAGCGGTCCAAAGAAAACAGACTGTGGTCGCTGACTTGCTGCAGGGAAAACAGCAACCAGCCGTTATATCCAATATCGGCGTCAAAGGCTCGGATTTTAGTCACCAAATCTCCTGCTTTCATATTGCGAGGAATTTCCTCCACACCTTCGGCAGAACCGTTGGAACTGACTGGATACAGGACGACTGGAGCGTTGTCGTTTTGATCCAGAATGAACACATTCACTGTCACGTTGGTGCTCAGTGGAGGACTTCCACCATCGGTTGCCACCACTTGGAAATGGAAATTTTTCAGCGACTCAAAGTCAAAACTTTTTAAAGCTGATATCTTCCCATTTTCACTATTTATACTTAACAATGAAGACAGTTTATTTTCGTCTTTTCCATCTCTGAGAATATGATATGAAATTGCTGCATTCTCATTTTCATCAGGGTCAAAAGCGCTTACACAAAAGATGGAAGTGCCTGCACTATTGCCCTCAATAACATAGAAAGTATAAGGACTGGATGAAAACTCTGGACTGTTGTCATTCACATCTGAAATGAAAACGCTTATTGTCTTTTCAGATGAGAGGGCAAGTTGACCGGCGTCTCGTGCAACTATTGATATATCATATGTGGACCTTTTCTCTCTGTCCAGCGGTGATTTGGTCACTAAAGTATACATGTTGTCTTGTAATGATGGCGACAAAGAAAAAGGAACATCACTTATGGAACAAATAACTTTTCCATTGAGGCCTGAGTCCAAATCATTTACACTTATCAGAGCAACTGTTGTTCCAGGCCTGGAATCTTCAGGAATTGAACTGGAAAATGACGTCACTTCAATTTCAGGTGCATTGTCATTAACGTCAACTATCTTGATGAGGACACTTTTTTCATTTGTTAATGGGAGGGAACCTTTATCCGACGCTTGGATTTCAATCTCATATTTGTCTTTTTCCTCAAAGTCAATAATTCCTTTCACTTTTATTACACCTGTTAAATGATTAATTTCAAAAAGATCTAATAATCTATGACTCACGCTGTTGCTAAATGCATAAACAACCTCTCCATTTGGACCTTCGTCTAAATCGGTTGCATTTACTTGAACAATAGTTGTGCCCACGGGAGCATTTTCATAAAGTGTCACAGAATAGCCATCTGAAGAGAAAGTGGGCGAGTTGTCATTGCTGTCTAATACATTTATTAATATATTAACATCACCTGATTTGGGAGGTTTTCCACCATCAAGTGCAGTTAGTACTAATGAATGGCTTCCGGCTACCTCCCTGTCCAAATATTTTTGCACAATCAATATTGGAATTTTTTCATTGTCTCCTTTATCTTTAATTTCCAAACGGAAATAATCATTTGTGCTAAGTTTATAGTGCTGGACTGAGAAAGGACCACTGTCTGCATCTCGTGCCGCTTTGAGTGGAATTCGCATTCCAGGTTGCGCGGACTCGGGAATGTCCAAAGCCTTTATTTCCACCGGGAAACTGGGAGAATGATCATTAATGTCCACGACTTCCACGCCAACATAGTGCACCTCCAGCGGGTGTTCTAGCACCGTTTTTAAATTAATTACACACGCAGTGCTTCGGTCGCATACCCCCTCCCGGTCAATCTTCCTGTTTACGTACAGGATGCCATCATTCTCTCCGAGGCGGAAAAGAGGCTCCGTTGCGCTCGAAACAATTCGATACTTGCGTTCTTTCAAACTGCTCCTGTCTAATCCCAAATCTTTTGCAACATTTCCGACCATAGTTCCTTCCTTGACTTCCTCAGAGATTGAATATCTCAACTGAGCCGAGGTGCCACGCCACAAAAGCACAGCAACCACGCAGCAGACCCACCGCATTTGCGCGCTCCTCGCCTCGCGTCCTCTTTGTTCCATGATGAAAAACAACTACGTTCCAGGAGGCGTATTGTTGACAAACTACAGCATTATAGTGAGGCAGGAGGATATGCAATCCCTCAAAAATATTAAAATATTTCAAACAATGGTCGAATGCAGACGCAATCGAACCGGACAGCTCACACAACTGAGCTTGCAATTAATGACGAGGAGTAACCTGCAGGCTGCAGACAATCCGCGATACTTTTACAATCACAGCGACACCATGTGTTGACATTACTTCCTACAAGTATACGGTAAATGTTTCAATAAATGTACAATAAAACCAATTTATACGTACAGTATACCAATAATACTAAGGACGTACAGTATAATATTGGCCCTGTCAGCATCTTCTCAGGCAAACAAAAATACAACATCACTTAAAGTTCAAAACTGTGAACGCTATCAAAATGTCTCATGGAATTTACTGTGGTGTCTCTGCAAATAAAGTGGCGTAAATGTATCCATATAGAATAAATTGTTCGTATGTATTTCTCAGTCGAGATGTGCGGCAACAAGAGCAGACGCCTCCAGAACCATGGACAGCGCACTTGCAGTGCAAGTGTGCACAACTACAGGAAGGCATTCGACTTTTCTCACTTCTTCATTAGCTGCACCCTTGCAATGTAAGGAGACCCAGTTATGGTCAGTGCACGTAAAGGAATTACTGTATCTGACCAATATTTACATTGCAACTTATTTTAATTTGAATGTTTAGTGTTATTTTTCATTATAGTGTATACTGGAGGAAAGTCTTGCTCAAATCATACGTGCTATCTGCAAATAACTGGCCAGAATGAGGAAAACTTATATTCTCCATACATACATTTTCTATACCAATTATTCTATTCAGGATCACAGGGACCTAGAACCCATCACAGCTGAACTGGGGCAAAAGAAAATCTCCACCCCAGACTGGTTGCCAGTCAAAGAGCACATGCATATGGAGAGAGAAAATGATTGACACAGCAGTGAATTGAACTTGAACTACCTAGCCGAAGTAAGGTAAGTACACCAACATATCATCAGTGACTCCACTTATATAATTCACATCATATTTTTTCACACTAACGCAACACAGCACCTCTAAGTATAACAAAGGCCTGAAAATGATCCCTGCAAAGTGTGGGACATTTTGGACTGGCTAATATTGGGTATACATAAAATGATGAATGACAAATGAAGTTATAAAACATTGCAGATGTTCATTTAGTTGTGTTTTCTGTAGAAATATGTGGCAATATATTGCACAAAGGGTACAATGCAGAAGTAAACAAACAACTGAACAATAACTGATATCTAATTCTACCGTAGCTTATTAACGAGAGACAAAATTCATACCTGCAAATTATTTATCATGTGAGAAAGTAACAATCAAAGCAGTGCACATTGGGATCAATAAAATTGAACTATAACTGTTCAACATCAAAATGTTGATACGTTTCTGTATGGTGCTATAAGTGCAGAAAAGCCACAGTTATTTGAAAACCTTCCTTACCTCCCCAGAAGTGTGTCTCCTGTCAGGGAGCACCAGAGTGTTGGCGTGGCTGCCCGGGACTATGGTGGAACCGATACTCATCCTGGGTCCGACTAACATGTAGCGTTTGTCTCCTGATCTGTATTGGATGCTGTGACACAGTGTGCCATCATAATTTGTGTCTTGCAGATATTTGGAAGTGTACTCTGTGGATTTGGAGCACTGCATGGCGATCAGCACGATGATGCTGATGACAAAAAGCAGCGACACTGAGCCCAGTGTGATGATCAGATAAAAAGTCACATTGTCCTCCTCGTCCACTTTGGCTGTACTTTGGACATCAGAAGCCGCAAAAGCCTCTTTGGGCTCCACAAGTTTGACAGTCACAGTCGCTGTTGCCGAGAGTGAAACATTGCCGTTGTCTTTGACCAGGATGAGCAGTCGATGCTCAGCCTCGTCCGTCTCCGTGAAGGAGCGAAGTGTTCTGATCTGGCCCGTATAGCGGTCCAAAGAAAACAGACTGTGGTCGCTGACTTGCTGCAGGGAAAACAGCAACCAGCCGTTATATCCGATATCGCCGTCATAGGCTCGGACTTTAGTCACCAAGTCTCCTGCTTTTATGTTGCGGGGAATCTCCTCCACACCTTCAGCAGAACCGTTGGAGCTTACTGGATACAGGATGACTGGAGCGTTGTCGTTCTGATCCAGAATGAACACGTTCACTGTCACGTTGCTGCTCAGTGGAGGACTTCCACCGTCGGTGGCCACCACTTGGAACTGGAAACTTTTCAGCGTTTCAAAGTCAAAACTTTTTAAAGCTGAGATTTGTCCATTTTCACTATTTATACTTAAAAATGAAGATAACTTATTGTCATCTCTTCCATCTCTGATAATATGATATGAAATCATAGCATTCTCGTTATCATCATGATCAAAAGCGCTGACAGAAAAGACAAAGGCGCCTGCATTGTTGCCCTCGGTAACATAGAAAGTATAAGGACTGGATGAAAACTCTGGACTGTTGTCATTCACATCTGAAATAAAAACACTTATTGTTTTTTCAGATGAGAGTGCAGGTTGACCGGCATCTTTTGCAACTACTGATATATCATATGTGGACATTTTCTCTCTGTCCAGAGGTGATTTGGTCACTAAAGAATACATTTTGTCTTGTAATGATGGCAACAAAGAAAAAGGAATGTCCTCAGCTATGGAACAAATAACTTTTCCATTGAGGCCCGAATCCAAATCATTTACACTGATTAGAGCAACGGTTGTCCCAGGCCTGGAATCTTCAGGAATGGAACTGGAAAATGACGTCACTTCAAGCTCAGGTGCATTGTCATTGACATCAACTATCTTGATGTTGACACTCTTCTCTGTAGTTAGCGGAGCAAAGCCTTTATCAGATGCTTGAATTTCAATTTCATATGTCTCCCTCTCCTCGTAGTCTATCAGTCCAGTGACAAGTATCTCACCCGTTGAGTGGTTAATGTCAAACATTTTAAATAAAGCATTACTCACACTGTCGCCAAAAGAGTAAATCACATCTCCGTTTTGCCCGTCATCTAAATCAGTTGCATTTACTTGCACCACTGTTGTGCCCAAGGGGGCATTTTCATGGAGCATCACAGAATATATGTCTTGGGAAAAAACAGGTGTGTTATCATTTACATCTAACACGGTTATTAATATATTCATGTCTCCAGATTTTGGGGGTTTTCCTCCATCAAGAGCAGTCAGCACCAGGGCGTGGTTTCTTGCTGCTTCTCTGTCCAGTGATTTCTGCAGCACTAATACAGGTATTTTACCGTCTTGTCCTTTGTCTTTGACCTCCAAACGAAAATGGTCGTTTTGACTCAGTTTGTAATTTTGCACGGAAAACGGGCCGCTATCAAGATCATGTGACGGTTTAAGCTGAAAGCGAGCTCCGGGCAAAACAGACTCAAAAATGTCCATCTTTTTCTCCTTTTCCTGGAAACTCGGAGCGTGGTCATTTACATCCAGCACGTCCACTCCCACGTAGTGGACCTCGAGTGGGTTTTCCAGCACAGTTTTTAAATTAATCAAACACATACTGCTCTGTGCACACACCTCCTCTCTGTCAATGAGGCGGCTCACATAGAGGATGCCATCGTTTGGGTTCACGTGGAAAAGAGGCTCAGCGCCACTGGAAACGACGCGATATTTCCTTTCTTTCAGTGTGCCTTTATCCAGCCCAAGATCTTTGGCTATATTCCCGACTATTGTTCCTTCATTGATCCCCTCAGAAATGGAATATCTCAAATTCGCCGAGGCCAAGCTGCACAAAATCGCAGCGGCCACAAAGCGGGCTAAACAGTATCGCCCGTTTCCCGACAGGCATACCCTTTGTCCCATGACTGCCCACATAAATACTCACAAGAAAAACACAGCAATGAGGCTGTAGAACACACAGCTCCGATATACGGCAATGTTCATTATCCTCCTGCAACTGCAGATGTGAATGCAAGCAGAATATTTCCAGAATGAGCCGCACGCTTCCGAGAGATGCGCTCGCGCCCGACTGAACAAACAACAGAGATTGATAAAAAAAAAGTGATGACAAAACGCTCATGCGCGCTGGATTGTACTATTACACTGACACCACGCGTAATTTTCCTGTACTGCTCTGAGAATATTGATGAGAGGCGTATTTTTTCACCTTGCTTTTTGTGCCAATTTATGTCAAAATACAATAGTCACAAAAAGGCTATCAGGCGTAAATAGCCCAAAACAACGTGGTAATATAAACACTATAGGCCTTACATGCCTATACAATACTGGGCTGGCATTGAAAATAGGCAGCAAAACAATCCACGGAGATAAGGC
The DNA here is from genome assembly GCF_054856515.1 of Filicampus tigris. Classification (NCBI taxonomy): domain Eukaryota; kingdom Metazoa; phylum Chordata; class Actinopteri; order Syngnathiformes; family Syngnathidae; genus Filicampus; species Filicampus tigris. Next base: position 23,657,637 of record NC_141218.1, on the reverse strand, counting down.
CAAACAATAGCCCCCCAAAAAATAATCAAGAGCGTGCCTCATGTGAACCTGGTATCACATTTGATTTAGCCTATAAAATGAAATTCAACTTTTCACTGCCTCTAAAGTAACCTACTGTCATTTTAATTGCGTAAAAAAAGATCTATAGGCCTACTGATAACGCATGTGGACTGCGAGACACAAGGGCAAAACATAGGCCGACTACGAGGAATCTCAATTGGTCTCGGTACCCACAGTTTTTCATGCTCGTTATTTTCTATCAAAGTAAAATCATGTCAATGCCCCCCTCCAAAAAATAAAATATGATTAAAAAAAAGGAAATAAATATGTCAACGTCCACTCAGCCATCCATTTACTGTACCGCTTACAACATATAATGAATACTGAAAGATTTCAGCTATTACCATGAAGAAACGGAATAAAATACATTTAAATGTCAGAATGTCGCATAACAGATAACGCGACATACATTTGCTAAGTCTTCAAATGTGCATTTACGGTTCAGAGGAAAACACGACAGTACTTCAGAATTAAAAATTTGCAACTCACACTTTACTGCATGCGTATCACTGCATGTGCCTTTGCACCCCTCACCGTACAAAAATACACAAAACACCCGACTTATATTATAGGCCTCCCCGTGTTGGTAATGAACTACAAGGCAAACTTGAAATAAAGACACTAAACTGCTGGGCACTTCCGGTGTATGCCTTTCAAAATTAAATAGTTTTTACACTACAGCCACGATACCGGAAAAGCATTTATTTATATTTCAACTTGCTTTTCTAGTCTCAACCACTTGACAGTCAAGCACATACAACACCATTCAACACAACTCAACTCAAATTTATTTATATAGCGCCTTCACAATAGCAAGTACAATAAAATGTCTGACTGTGTAAATCAGAAAATAATAAGATGGAGTTTGAATCATGACAATATTTGTTTGAACCTATTCCCCTTGCCTCCAAGGCTCCAAAAATGTATTTTGTAGTAAAACAAACACACACATGCAGAGATAGACAGAAAACAGTGGAGTTAGGATGCCTTACCTCACCAGAAGTGTGTCTCCTGTCAGGGAGCACCAGAGTGTTAGCATGGCTGCCCGGGACTATTGTGGAACCGATACTCATCCTGGGTCCAACTAACATGTAGCGTTTGTCTCCTGATCTGTATTGGATGCTGTGACACAGTGTGCCATCATAATTTGTGTCTTGCAGGTATTTGGAAGTGTACTCTGTGGATTTGGAGCACTGCATGGCGATCAGCACGATGATGCTGATGACAAAAAGCAGCGACACCGAGCCCAAAGTGATGATCAGATAAAAAGTCACATTGTCCTCCTCGTCCACTTTTGCTGCACTGTTGTCATCAGAAGCCGCAAAAGCCTCTTTGGGCTCCACAAGTTTGACAGTCACAGTCGCTGTTGCCGAGAGCGAAACGTTGCCGTTGTCTTTGACCAGGATGAGCAGTCGATGCTCAGCCTCGTCCGTCTCCGTGAAGGAGCGAAGTGTTCTGATCTGGCCCGTATAGCGGTCCAAAGAAAACAGACTGTGGTCGCTGACGTGCTGCAGGGAAAACAGCAACCAGCCGTTATATCCGATATCGGCGTCATAGGCTCGGACTTTAGTCACCAAGTCTCCTGCTTTCATATTGCGAGGAATTTCCTCCACACCTTCGGCAGAACCATTGGAGCTGACTGGATACAGGATGACTGGAGCGTTGTCGTTCTGATCCAGAATGAACACGTTCACTGTCACGATGCTGCTCAGTGGAGGACTTCCACCGTCGGTGGCCATCACTTGGAGCTGAAAACTTTTCAGCGTTTCAAAGTCAAAACCTTTTAGTGCTGATATTTGTCCATTTTCACTATTTATACTTAAAAATGAAGATAACTTATTCCCATCTTTTCCATCTCTGAGAATATGATATGAAATTGCAGCATTCTCATTGTCATCATGATCAAAAGCGCTGACAGAAAAGACAAAGGCGCCTGCATTGTTGCCCTCGGTAACATAGAAAGTATAAGGACTGGATGAAAACTCTGGACTGTTGTCATTCACATCTGAAATAAAAACACTTATTGTTTTTTCAGATGAGAGTGCAGGTTGACCGGCGTCTCTTGCAACCACTGATATATCATATGTGGACATTTTCTCTCTGTCCAAAGGTGATTTGGTCACTAAAGAATACATTTTGTCTTCTAATGACGGCAACAAAGAAAAAGGAATGTCCTCACCTATGGAACAAATAACTTTTCCATTGAGGCCCGAGTCCAAATCATTTACACTGATTAGAGCAACTGTAGTTCCAGGCCTAGAATCTTCAGGAATGGAGCTGGAAAATGACGTCACTTCAATCTCAGGTGCATTGTCATTGACATCAACTATCTTGATGATGACACTTTTATCTGTTGTTAGAGGAACAGCTCCTTTATCTGATGCTTGTATTTCAATTTCAAATATGTCACTGTCCTCATAGTCTATGGGGCCTTTCACAACAATCTCACCGGTTTTCACGAAAATGTCAAATAAATGCATTATATTTTGATTATTCTTGCTGAACGAATAAACTACATCTCCATTTGGGCCTTCATCTAAATCAGTTGCATTTACTTTCATAACAATCGTTCCTACAGCAGTATTTTCAGCCACTGTCACAGAATAAATATCTTGAGAAAAAGCAGGTGCATTATCATTAATGTCTAACACATTTATTGAAATATTAATTTCACCGGTTTTCGGAGGTTTACCTCCATCCAGCGCAGTCAACACTAATGAATGAAGCGCCGTTGTCTCCCTGTCCAAAGATTTCTTCACAACCAGTATGGGAATTTTGCCATCTCTTCCTTTATCTTTAACTTCCAAACGAAAATGATCATTGTCACTAAGTTTATATTGCTGAACAGAAAACTGACCACTGTCTCCATCTTTAGAAGCCTGTAGCGGAAATCTTGCTCCAGGCAACACTGACTCTGAAATATCCAGCTTTGTTTCTTCCTCGGGAAAAGTGGGAGAATGATCATTGACATCCAGCACCTCCACCCGAACATAGTGGACCTCCAGTGGGTTTTCTAGCACGGTTTTTAAGTTGATCAAACACGTACTGCTTTGCGGGCATTCCTTTTCCCTGTCGATCTTCCTGCTGACATAAAGGACGCCATCGGTCTGACTCACACGAAAAAGAGGCTCCCCAGTACTGGAAACAATCCGATACTTGCGCTCTTTAAGCGTATTTCTATCCAATCCGAGGTCTTTTGCAGCATTCCCAACCACAGTTCCTTCATGAACTTGCTCTGGGATTGAGTATCTTAATTGAGCAGAGATCACGCTGCACAAAATCACCGCAGTCACGCACCAGAGCGAACCGCGTCCCACCCATTGCTGCGTGCCTCTTTGTTCCATGGTGAAATGAAAAAACATCACTGGTCCATTCTAAGGAAATCGGCTGCCCTTGTGAAAACGAAATACAAAGGTGTCGTCTATGAGAACATTCCTCCGCTAATCCATCAACACTTGAAGTAAGGGCAGCGAGACAATTGACACAGAATAGGCAGACCCAGCGATCATGACAGTGCGAATGTTATCAAGAGGCGGTGAAAGGAACAACCGCTAGCAATATGAACTCACGTGAACATTTAATGCGTCCATGTCCTCACACTGACACCTGGAGACTGAAATGAATATTACAGAACAGGCGAGGCTGGTGAAGAACGTCCATTTAAAACAACAAAATTAAACGAAATCTGTGCATATAATTCTCCACTACAGGGTACCCGAAGGCAGCAGCAAGACGCTTGATTTCCGTACTAGACAAAATATCAGTCCCTTTCACATTACACTCGTGTACTCTATTACTTCCTCCCGCCATGATCCAGAAAACACAAAGCTGGCAAATCCTTAGGAATGTTGCCCAATCACATTCCCTCTCACAAGTGACATATGAGGTCAATAATAGCACAGTCATAATAAACCAATCTTTTCATTATGATTTAACTGTTTTTCTCTCTGTTACCGCTATGTTTCTGAGAAGAGCCAACATTTTCACAAGAAGCATGGCCTACTCTAGCATATTTCAGCACTATAGACAGAGGCAGCATGAATTCTGCGCCAAACTTATCACTTGTTTTGGATATTTTCTTATTTTATAAGATTAAGGAAAAGCAAATATTGCGCTGTCAGACTATTTTAAATCACACTGTCATGTTAAAACAAACAAACAAACAAACAAGCAAGCAAACAAACAAACTAACTAACTAACTAACTAACTAACTAACTAACTTACAGACACTGTAATTAAATGAAATTAAATTAATGTTGCTGAATTTTAGAATGAAAGAAAAAGTGTCTATAAAGATGAATAATAATCCTATATGCCATAAAAACACAAAGTTGCCAATAAAAACAGTAATAATTGTTCTCCATATATATGCAAAAGTATGTAATAATGTGCAGTGGGTGATTTGTTTGTTAATTTTGTAAGTTTTGGAACAAGAAATAGTTTTACCCTTTTAATAGGGAGCACCAGAGTGTTGGCGTGGCTGATTACAATGATTTTATAGATACTAATTACAAAAAAATCCAACATTGATATATATCCTTTGAGTTGCTCAAAATGACATGTGTCCAGGAAAACTGCTGGATCCTCTTAGATGAACCTAATAATGTCTCTGTTAAGTTTGTATTTAAAGTGTTGAGGCCCATATGTAACCTCTGGACAATAGCAAACATATCAACCAACAACACTGTTTAAATAAATGAGTCACAGTCCAAGTAAGAATGCTCTTTTCAAACAAATAAAACCACTAAGCTCTAGCATGACTTCAGCACCACACACTCATGCATTTTATAAGTAGACTACAACTCTACTTAAAAGATGTATTTGGATCTAGATGCTTTTATTTAAAAAAAACACTGGGTGAAATAAAATTGAGTAAAGTCAATGCACCATTTTATTCAAAGCAGATAGCAGCAAAATCTCAGAGTGCTTCACTGAAACATCAACCTATAGTCAAACCAAGGCTATCTAGTATCTACTTTAAATTCCACCACGACTTAAACATGATAACCAGCATCAGAAAGTCACAACTTTGGCAGTGTCAGAATAGGTATAACATTTGTTACAATTTGATGAAGCAACTTCTGCATTTAAAAGGCATATATTCTCACGTTTTTGATAAATTGTAATACATTAATAAGTCTTACCTCCCCAGAAGTGTGTCTCCTGTCAGGGAGCACCAGAGTGTTGGCGTGGCTGCCCGGAACTATGGTGGAACCGATACTCATTCTGGGTCCAACTAACATGTAGCGTTTGTCTCCTGATCTGTATTGGATGCTGTGACACAGTGTGCCGTCATAATTTGTGTCTTGCAGATATTTGGAAGTGCACTCTGTGGATTTGGAGCACTGCATGGCGATCAGCACGATGATGCTGATGGCAAAAAGGAGCGACACGGAGCCCAAAGTGATGATCAGATAAAATGTCACATTGTCCTCCTCGTCCACTTTTGCTGCACTTTTGACATCGGAAGCCGCAAAAGCCTCTTTGGGCTCCACAAGTTTGACAGTCACAGCAGCTGTTGCCGAGAGCGAAACGTTGCCATTGTCTTTGACCAGGATAAGCAGTCGATGCTCCGCCTCGTCCGTCTCCGTGAAGGAGCGAAGTGTTCTGATCTGGCCCGTATAGCGGTCCAAAGAAAACAGACTGTGGTCGCTGACTTGCTGCATGGAAAATAGCAACCAGCCATTATACCCGATATCGGCGTCATAGGCTCGGATTTTAGTCACCAAGTCTCCTGCTTTCATATTGCGAGGAATCTCCTCCAAACATTCAGCAGAACCGTTGGAGCTTACTGGATACAGGATGACTGGAGCGTTGTCGTTCTGATCCAGAATGAACACGTTCACTGTCACGTTGCTGCTCAGTGGAGGACTTCCACCGTCGGTGGCCACCACTTGGAACTGGAAACTTTTCAGCGTTTCAAAGTCAAAACTTTTTAAAGCTGAGATGTGTCCATTTTCACTATTTATACTTAAAAATGAAGATAACTTATTTCCATCTTTTAGATCTCTGAGAATATGATATGAAATCACAGCATTATCGTTGTCATCACGATCAAAAGCATGGACAGAAAAAACGGAGGCGCCTGCATTGTTGCCCTCGGCAACATAGAAAGTGTAAGGACTGGATGAAAATTCTGGACTGTTGTCATTCACATCTGAAATAAAAACACTTATTGTTTTTTCAGATGAGAGTGCAGGTTGACCGGCGTCTCTTGCAACCACTGATATATCATATGTGGACATTTTCTCTCTGTCCAGAGGTGATTTGGTCACTAAAGAATACATGTTGTCTTGTAATGATGGCGACAAAGAAAAAGGAATGTCCTCAATTATGGAACAAATTACTTTTCCATTGAGGCCCGAGTCCAAATCATTTACACTGATTAGAGCAACTGTAGTTCCAGGCCTTGAATCTTCAGGAACGGAAGTGGAAAATGATGTCACTTCAATCTCAGGTGTATTGTCATTAACGTCAACTATCTTGATGATGATACTTTTTTCTGTTGTTAGAGGAACAGCTCCTTTATCTGATGCTTGTATTTCAATTTCAAACATGTCGTTCTCCTCATAGTCTAAAGGGCCTTTTACGAGTATCTCACCGGTTGTTTCTGTAATATCAAATAAATTCATAATATTTTGATTCATACTTTTGCCAAAGGAATAAATTACATTTCCATTTGGTCCTTCGTCAAAATCTGTTGCATTCACTTGAGTAACAGTTGTCCCAATTGCAGCATTTTCATCCAGCATCACAGAATAACCCTCTTTAGAGAATATAGGAGCATTATCATTCACGTCTAGCACATTTATTAAAATATTCATTTCACCTGTTTTTGGAGGTTTTCCTCCATCCAAAGCAGTCAACAATAATAAAAGATGCCCAGTCGTCTCCCTGTCTAAAGATTTTTTTACAACCAGTATGGGAATTTTGCCATCCTTTCCTTTATCTTTAACTTCCAAACGAAAATAATGATTCTCACTGAGTTTATATTGCTGAACGGAATACTGGCCACTGTCTTGATCCTGAGACGCTTTCATCTGAAATCTTGCTCCAGGCAACACTGACTCTGAAATATCCAGCTTTGTGTCTTTCTCAGGAAAACAGGGAGAGTGATCGTTTACATCCAGCACCTCCACCCCAACATAGTGGACCTCGAGTGGGTTTTCTAGCACGGTTTTTAAGTTGATCAAACACGTACTGCTTTGCGGGCACTCCTTTTCCCTGTCGATCTTCCTGCTGACATAAAGGACGCCATCGGTCTGACTCACATGAAAAAGAGGCTCCCCAGTACTGGAAACAATCCGATACTTGCGCTCTTTCAGCGTATTTCTATCCAATCCGAGGTCTTTTGCAGCATTTCCAACCGCAGTTCCTTCATCAACTTCCTCGGAGATGGAGTATCTTAATTGAGCCGAGGTCACGCTGCACAAAACCACCGCAGCCACGCACCCGAGTAAACAGCGTCTCACCCTTTGCTGCGTGCCTCTTTGTTCCATGGTGAAATGAAGAAACATCACTGGTCCATTCGAAGAAAATCAACTGCACTTATGAAAACGAAATATACATGTATAGTGTGTGAAAATATTTTTCCACTAAACCACCAGCTTTAGAAATAGGGACAGCGAGACAATTGGCACCGAATCGGCAAACACCGTGGCCATCCTGACAGAGCAAATGTTATCAAGAGACAGTGGATAGGAGCAACCGCTCACAAAATGAAGTCACGTGAACATTCAATGCGTACGCGTCCTTACACTGACACCTAGAGACCAAAATCCATAATACAGAACAGGAGAGGACGTGATGGGCCTTCATTGAAAGCATAACAAAGTTCCTATAGTTACACCAAATCAGTGCAAATACAAGATTTATTCTTACAGGCCCCGAAGCAGCAAAGACGTAATTGATTTTAGTAGCAAACAAAACACCAGTCCCTCTCACGTTAAACTCATGCATATCATTTATTTTTACTTGATTATTTCTTCATGCCAGGATACAGGAAACACTATTTTGGAAAAAACGCACCCGACATTCATTGTCTGAGGAAGGTTGGCCAACCATATTCCCAATCACAAGTCGCTTATGAGGCAAATATCTATACACAGCATAGTCATAAATAATTATTTTGATTACTATTTATTCCATGTTACTGCCATGTTTCTGATAAGACTATAAATTTGCACGGAAAGCAAAGCATAATGGAGAATGTTTCAGCACCATAGACAGAGGCAGAAGGAATACTGCAGCCGAATATTCAACATGTTTTAGATATGTCCGTATTTTACAACAAGGAAAACGAAACAATGTGCAAGTTGAAATCAACCAATCCTCTTAAACATATGAAACAACCCCTGGTATAGAGAAGAGACACTGTAAATGCTTACAATCAGGTTCAAGTTGGGAATTTTGCAATAAAAAAAAATGGTGTGTCTCAAGAGATGAATACAATACCGGTACTTCATGTCGTAATAGAAAAAGGGTGCTATTAAAGATGGCCATTGAATGGTCTGCATAACTATGCAAAAGTATGCAATAATATGCAGTGGGTGAATTGTCTGCTAATTTTCAACATGTTGACAAAATAACGTTCTTACCTCCCCAGAAGTGTGTCTCCTTTCAGGCAGCACCAGAGTGCTGGCGTGGCTGCCCGGGACTATGGTGGAACCGATACTCATCCTGGGTCCAACTAACATGTAGCGTTTGTCTCCTGATCTGTACTGGATGCTGTGACACAATGTGCCATCATAATTTGTGTCTTGCAGATATTTGGAAGTGTACTCTGTGGATTTGGAGCACTGCATGGCGATCAGCACGATGATGCTGATGACAAAAAGCAGCGACACCGAGCCCAAAGTGATGATCAGATAAAAAGTCACATTGTCCTCCTCGTCCACTTTTGCTGCACTGTTGTCATCAGAAGCCGCAAAAGCCTCTTTGGGCTCCACAAGTTTGACAGTCACAGTCGCTGTTGCCGAGAGCGAAACGTTGCCGTTGTCTTTGACCAGGATTAGCAGTCGATGCTCCGCCTCGTCTGTCTCCGTAAAGGAGCGAAGTGTTCTGATCTGGCCTGTGTAGCGGTCCAAAGAAAACAGACTGTGGTCGCTGACCTGCTGCAGGGAAAACAGCAACCAGCCGTTATATCCGATATCGGCGTCATAGGCTCGGATTTTAGTCACCAAGTCTCCTGCTTTCATATTTCGGGGAATCTCCTCAACACCTTCGGCAGAACCGTTGGAGCTGACTGGATACAGGATGACCGGAGTGTTGTCGTTCTGATCCAGAATGAACACATTCGCTGTCACGTTGGTGCTCAGTGGAGGACTTCCACCGTCGATGGCCACCACTTGGAAATGGAAACTTTTCAATGTCTCAAAGTCAAAACTTTTCAGTGCCATTACTTCCCCGGTTTCTGGGTTGATGTTTATAAATGAAAGCAATTTAGTGTCTGCATTTGCCCCTCTGATAATTTGATAAGAAACGAGAGCATTGTCAGCTTCATCCTTATCAGAAGCTTTGACTGAAAACACAGAGGCTCCGGGTATGTTGTTTTCCGCGATATAAAATGTATAAGGACTTGATGAAAACTGGGGACTGTTATCATTTACATCAGACACAACAACAGTTATAGTCTTTTCAGTTGAAAACACTGGGTCGCTCGTGTCCTTTGCAGTGATGGTGACCTCATATTGAGAAACAAGCTCCCTATCCAATCTGGACGTTGTCACTACAGAGTACATGTTTTCTTGTAAAGATGGTGACAAAGTAAAAGGAACATCTTGTTTGATGGCACATAGGACTTTGCCATTAATTCCAGAGTCTAAGTCACTGACACTCATCAGAGCCACAGTGGTTCCAATCTTTGCATCCTCCTTAATGGAGTTAGAAAATGATGTCACCTCTATTTCGGGGGCATTATCATTGACATCAATGACAGTTATCAAGACACTCTTATCAGCTGTCAGAGGAGCTGTCCCTTTATCAGACGCATGTATATCAATTTCGTAGCTTGTACTGTCCTCAAAATCAAGATGGCCTATCACTTTAATTTCCCCAGTGTTTGAGTCTATACTGAAAAGATCCATCACTTTTAAATCCACCTCCTTACCGAATGAATAGACTATTTCACTATTGGCGCCCTGGTCCGAATCTGTCGCGTTCACCTGTATCACAACCGTGCCCACTGGCACATTTTCATTCAGGGAGGCAGAATAAACCTCCTTGTCAAACACAGGAGAGTTATCATTCACATCGAGCACATCCACGAATATTTCTGTGGAGCCAGATTTGGGGGGCTTGCCCCCGTCTACCGCTGTTAGGCGCAGACGGTGTCTCCCAGTGGTCTCTCTGTCCAACTGCTTAAGCAGGACTAAAAATGGAACTTTACGGTCCTCACCTCTGTCTTTTACCTCAACGCGAAAATATTCATCTGGACTGAGTTTGTATTGCTGAATGGTAAACTGGCCCACGTCGGGGTCTCGCGCCGCTTGAAGTTGGAAGCGAGCTCCTGGCATAGCCGACTCAGATATTTCAAGCTTTTTTTCTTTTTCTATAAAAACGGGCGAGTGGTCATTGATGTCTAATATTTCCACTGCAACGTAGTGCACTTCTAGTGGATGCTCAAGTACTGTTTTCAGGTTGATCACACACGGGCTGACGCGTTCACATGCCTCCTCTCTGTCGATCCTCCTCGCCACATACAAGATGCCGTCGTCCTGGTTCACCTCCACAATGGGCTCAGCTGTTCCAGCCACGATGCGGTATCCTCGCCCTTTAAGCGCGCCTTTTTCCAGCCCCAAATCCTTCGCTATGTTACCGACCACTGTTCCCTCTTGAACCTCCTCTGTTATGGAATATCTGAGCTGTGCACATGCTCCATTGCATAAAATAAGCACTAAAGGCAACCACCAGCGTCGCTCCCTCCTACCTCCGAATTGCCTTTGTTCCATGCCGTGCAGATGAAAAACAATTATCCTTCCGATTTGCAATGTCCTGCAAAAGACGAGTGTGTGCTGGTGCTAAATCAGTCACAACAAAAACTAAGCAGTTACATCAATGTGCTATGGGAAAAAAAACAGTAATTTGCTAATCACGGCACTACACTGCGCAGGAAGCAGTTGAGAAATAACACGAATGAAGCGGTGGAGTCTGAAAGGGTCCGACCGTGACGTCAATTAAGGCTTCAATGAAGGTATATTAGGCTATACTGACCCCTACTGTCAAATAAACGTAACATACTGCCCGAACATGAATATCTAACATATTTCCATATATACCACATTCAGCAAGCACTTGTGGAAGATTCAAATGGATTGCTTTCTACAGAAGAACACGAATCAAAGCCGTTTTAATCAAAATAAGACTATTGAACAAAATGTCAAAACTACAAACACGCACATTTAGAGATAGATGTATTTTAAGAAAACATGTTTGATGTTATGTGAAATTAAAAGACAGCAATTGCCAACGTACTCATCTTGTCCTAACCAGATGGTAAAAGACACAAAGGTACCCATGTGTGCAATGTAATATGTAATAGGCCTACAAGGACATGTTGTAGTTGAGGTGGGGGGGAATAATCATGTGTTCTTTAGTGTAAAATAAGTTGAAAAGCTACCTTTCAAAAGCATGGAGACCAGCTTAATCGTAGAGAGCAGTTTAACCAAATGTCCATTTTATGAACAACTTGAATATAACCTATTTAACTTCTTATTAGGTAGCATGTATTCCTTATCAACAACATTATTTCCTGTACATTCTTCCATCTAAAGACGTAGCCTATAGTGTTTACAGCCAGAATAAGTAGACAAAGGAGTTCACCACAACATGCTGATGGAAAATGAACTTGTTGAGGAAACACATTCGCATTTATGCCACTGCCTGCCAATTTTTATTTCAGCAACACAGCAAGTCTGTAAGGAGCTTAATTCACTTTTAATTTACTAGAGTTGATAGCGATCCTAAATGCGATGAAACAATGCCATTACAAACACAGCTATTGAAAAAGTCTTACCTCCCCAGAAGTGTGTCTCCTGTCAGGGAGCACCAGAGTGTTGGCATGGCTGCCCGGGACTATGGTGGAACCGATACTCATCCTGGGTCCAACTAACATGTAGCGTTTGTCTCCTGATCTATACTGGATGCTGTGACACAGTGTGCCATCATAATTTGTGTCTTGCAGATATTTGGAAATGTACTCTGTGGATTTGGAGCACTGCATGGCGATCAGCACGATGATGCTGATGACAAAAAGCAGCGACACCGAGCCCAAAGTGATGATCAGATAAAAAGTCACATTGTCCTCCTCGTCCACTTTTGCTGCACTTTGGACATCGGAAGCCGCAAAAGCCTCTTTGGGCTCCACAAGTTTGACAGTCACAGTCGCTGTTGCCGAGAGCGAAACGTTGCCGTTGTCTTTGACCAGGATGAGCAGTCGATGCTCAGCCTCGTCCGTCTCCGTGAAGGAGCGAAGTGTTCTGATCTGGCCCGTATAGCGGTCCAAAGAAAACAGACTGTGGTCGCTGACTTGCTGCAGGGAAAACAGCAACCAGCCGTTATATCCGATATCGGCGTCATAGGCTCGCACTTTAGTCACCAAGTCTCCTGCTTTCAAATTGCGGGGAATCTCCTTCACACCTATGGCAGAACCGTTGGAGCTGACTGGGTACAGGATGACTGGAGCGTTGTCGTTCTTATCCAGAATGAATACATTCACTGTCACGTTGGTGCTCAGTGGAGGACTTCCACCGTCGATGGCCACCACTTGGAAATGGAAACTTTTCAGTGTCTCAAAGTCAAAACTTTTTAATGCTGTGATTTGTCCATTTTCACTATTAATACTTAAAAATGACGATAACTTATTTCCATCTTTTACATCTCTGAGAATATGATATGAAATCACAGCATTCTCGTTGTCATCACGATCAAAAGCATGGACAGAAAAAACGGAGGCGCCTGCATTGTTGCCCTCGGCAACATAGAAAGTGTAAGGACTGGATGAAAATTCTGGACTGTTGTCATTCACATCTGAAATAAAAACACTTATTGTTTTTTCAGATGAGAGTGCAGGTTGACCGGCGTCTCTTGCAACCACTGATATATCATATGTGGACATTTTCTCTCTGTCCAGAGGTGATTTGGTCACTAAAGAATACATTTTGTCTTGTAATGACATTGACAAAGAAAAGGGAACGTCCTCACCTATGGAACAAATTACTTTTCCATTGAGGCCCGAGTCCAAATCATTTACACTGATTAGAGCAACTGTAGTCCCAGCTCTGGAATCTTCAGGAATGGAAGTGGAAAATGACGTCACTTCAATCTCAGGTGCATTGTCATTGACATCAACTATCTTGATGATGACACTCTTCTCTGTAGTTAGTGGAGCAAGGCCTTTATCTGATGCTTGGATTTCAATTTCAAACATGTCATTGTCCTCATAGTCAATGGGGCCTTTCACAACAATCTCGCCAGTATTTGGAAAGATGTCAAATAAATGCATTATATTTTGATTATTCTTGCTGAAAGAATAAATTACATCTCCATTTGGTCCTTGGTCAAAATCTGTTGCATTCACCTGAGTAACAGTTGTCCCAATTGCAGCATTTTCATCCAGCATAACAGAATAAACGTCTTGTGAGAATATAGGAGTATTATCATTCACGTCGAGTACATTTATTAAAATATTCATTTCACCTGTTTTTGGAGGTTTACCTCCATCCAGCGCAGTCAACACTAATGAAAGATGCCCAGTCGTCTCCCTGTCTAATGACTTTTTTACAACCAGTATGGGAATTTTGCCATCTTTTCCTTTATCTTTAACTTCTAAATGAAAATTATCATTGACACTAAGTTTATATTGCTGAACAGAAAACTGACCACTGTCCCCATCCTTTGAAGCCGGTAGCTGAAATCTTGCTCCAGGCAACACTGACTCTGAAATATCCAGTTTTGTTTCTTCCTCAGGAAAACAGGGAGAGTGATCGTTTACATCCAGCACCTCCACCCCAACATAGTGGACCTCCAGTGGGTTTTCTAACACGGTTTTTAAGTTGATCAAACACGTACTGCTTTGCGAGCACTCCTTTTCCCTGTCGATCTTCCTGCTGACATAAAGGACGCCATCGGTCTGACTCACACGAAAAAGAGGCTCCCCAGTACTGGAAACAATCCGATACTTGCGCTCTTTCAGCGTATTTCTATCCAATCCGAGGTCTTTTGCAGCATTTCCAACCACAGTTCCTTCATCAACTTCCTCGGAGATGGAGTATCTTAATTGAGCCGAGGTCACGCTGCACAAAAGCACCGCGGCCACGCACCAGAGCGAACCGCGTCTCACCCATTGCTGCGCGCCTCTTTGTTCCATGGTGACAAGAAAAATAATCACTGATCCATTCGAAGAAAATCAACTGCACTTGTGAAAACGAAATAGAAACGAGTCGTACAATAAACTGTTCCTCTGCTGAGAAACGAGGACTCCTGGAAAATTAACACGGAATTGGCATGCAGACACGGAGATCACGTCAGCCTGCTCGAACGTTACCAAGAGGTGGTGTGCAGAACAGCCGTTTACTATGTGAAGTCAAGTCACATGATCATTGCAAGCGTACGTGTCCTTATACTGACACCTGGCGACTCAATGCCACACTGCAGAACAGAAGAGGAGGCCAAAGATTCATTTTAGACAAACTGAAAAGTTTTGAGTTACACGACACTTATGCAAAGGATTCTGCAGTGTACACACATGACCACAAATCTTCAATTACAGTTTCCTCTTCCTTTACATTTGCATGCATTCTCCATTTCACGTGCAATATCTGGTTTATAGTTTTGCCGTTCTTTCATGCACATCTGTGTCCTTTCGCATTCGCAATTGATGAATTGATGCATCACTATTAAGAAGATTAATTGGCTGGACTTAGCTAGTTACTAAACAAACACTTTAAATGCCGGTTTACATTTACAATTTACATTTACAATCATGCTGTATACACAGATTAAATTTAACCAAGTTTTGATGGCCAAATTGTGCAATCCCTATTCAGCTATCACTGACAAGCATGCAGGATAAAAGATTGGCAGAATCCATCCATCCATCATCCAATGTTGATTAAAATGATCCTATATATAATGCTAATAAAACAAAAACCGTACACTGATGTAACGTTTGAATCATTCAAAATCATGTGTGTGAAGCAAAACTGTTTTTTTTTTTGTTTCGTTGCCTTGCCTTAAATGGGACATGATTTTGACATCTATTCTGCTGGATTCTAGCTTATAAATATACCTAGTTTTTCACTTAAGTTTATCTCAAAAAATGTTAAGGCCCATTTTAATGTCAAGTATATCCTCTGGAATAATGAGCATGTGAACCAAGTATAACGAAAATAAATAAATCAAGTCAAAGTTAGTATTATTCTTTTCATACAGAATCACCAAGCGCTCGCTGGACTTCAGAACCACAGACAGCACCAGACCCTTCTCTGGGAGCTGAGAACTTAACTGAAACACCAACCTGGTCAAAAAAAGGTTATAACTACTTCAAATTCCACACAACTTGAACAGGATAAGCAAAAACCATATCACAACTTTGGCAGTGGTATAACATAGGTCAAGTTTACAATTACAACTCAGAAAAGCAACTTTTGAAGTTGAATGTTGCATATTTTCTTATTTTCGTAATAAATTGTAAAATGTAATGAGCCCTACCTCCACAGAAGTGTGTCTCCTGTCAGGGAGCACCAGAGTGTTGGCATGGCTGCCCGGGACTATCGTGGAGCCGATACTCATCCTGGGTCCAACTAACATGTAGCGTTTTTCTCCTGATCTGTACTGGATGCTGTGACACAGTGTGCCATCATAATTTGTGTCTTGCAGATATTTGGAAGTGTACTCCGTGGATTTGGAGCACTGCATGGCAATCAGCACGATGATGCTTATGACAAAAAGCAGCGACACCGAGCCCAAAGTGATGATCAGATAAAAAGTCACATCGTCCTCCTCGTCCACTTTTGCTGCACTTTGGACATCGGAAGCCGCAAAAGCCTCTTTGGGCTCCACAAGTTTGACAGTCACAGTCACTGTTGCCGAGAGCGAAACGTTGCCGTTGTCTTTGACCAGGATGAGCAGTCGATGCTCAGCCTCGTCCGTCTCCGTGAAGGAGCGAAGTGTTCTGATCTGGCCCGTATAGCGGTCCAAAGAAAACAGACTGTGGTCGCTGACTTGCTGCAGGGAAAACAGCAACCAGCCGTTATATCCGATATCGGCGTCATAGGCTCGGATTTTCGTTACCAAGTCTCCTGCTTTCATATTGCGAGGAATTTCCTCCACACCTTCAGCAGAACCGTTGGAGCTTACTGGGTACAGGATGACTGGAGCATTGTCGTTTTGATCCAAAATGAACACATTCACTGTCACGTTGCTGCTCAGTGGAGGACTTCCACCATCGGTGGCCACCACTTGGAACTGGAAACTTTTCAGCATCTCAAAGTCAAAACATTTTAGTGCTGACACTTCTCCCGTTTCACTATTAACATTCAAAAAGGCGGTCAGCAAATGCTCACTGCCTCTTTCTCTTAATATGTGATACTTAATCACACCATTGCTCCCCTCGTCATAGTCATGGGCTGTCACCGATAAAACAGAATTTCCCGGAGTGTTATTTTCATTTATGTAAAATATAAATGTACTCCGTGTGAATTCTGGACTGTTATCATTTACATCTGACACTGTGATGTGTATAGTTTTGTCAGAGGATAAAGGTGGCTCTCCTGCATCCTTAGCTAAAATTTTGACGCTGAAATGTGACTGCTGTTCTCTGTCCAAAAGTTGCTTTGTCACTAAAGAATACATATTGTTCTGTAAAGATGGGGAGAGCATGAAAGGGGCATTTGGACTTGTTTGACACAGAATTTTTCCATTAAGACCAGAATCTAAATCTTTAACAGTTATTAAAGCGACGGTGGTCCCTGGTTTTGCATCTTCTGACAACGCGTTGGAAAATGACGTCACTTCAATATCGGGAGCATTGTCATTGACGTCAACAATATGAATGATGACACTTCTGTCTGTAGACAGTGCCGCCACTGCTTTATCGGAAGCCTGTATATCTATCTCATACCTGTTACACTCTTCAAAATCTATCTGACCCGCCACAGTAATCACCCCTGTCACGTGATTTAAATTAAAGCGAGCTCGCGTGCGGGAATCCACGTCATTGCCAAAAGAATAAACAACTTCACTATTTGAGCCTTCGTCTAAATCCGTTGCATTCACTCGCATCACTATCGTCCCGAGGGGGGAATTTTCATTTAAATGCACAGTGTATGACTCCTGAGTGAAAACTGGGGGGTTATCATTGATGTCGGACACATCCACTATTACTGTCATGTTGCCAGATAGTGGAGGTTTCCCCCCATCCGTAGCTGTTAAAAGTAACACGTGAGTCTTGACAGACTCTCTGTCCAGGGATTTTTGGAGAACCAAAGTGGGCGTTTTACGGTCCTCGCCTCGATCTTTGACCTCCAAACGAAAGTGCTCGTTGGGGCTCAGCTTGTAGTGCTGCACGGACAGAGCACCCGTGTCTGCATCGCGCGCAGCCTGCAGCTGAAACCTCGCCCCCGGGAGCGCAGATTCAAAGATCTCTAATGTCTTTTCGCTCTCTGGGAAGCTCGGTGCGTGGTCGTTTATGTCCACGACCTCCACCGCCACATAGTGCACCTCGAGCGGGTTTTCCAGGACGGTTTTTAAATCAATCACACAAACCTTGCTGCGGTCACACATGTCCTCTCTGTCAATGTTACCGTTCACGTACAAGATGCCGTCGTCCTGATTCACTCTGAAGGGGGGCTCCGCAGTGCCGCGCACAATACGGTAGCTTCTCTCTTTTAGCGTGGCTCTTTCGAGACCCAAATCCTTCGCGATATTCCCCACAGCAGTACCTTCCTTTACTTCCTCTGAGATGGAATATCTAATTTGTCCCGACACCTGGCTGAAAATCAGCAGCATCAAGCAGAAAATCCACATGGTCGGGGGCCCTCTTTGTTCCGTCACGTCACGGGAAAATAGGTTCCACGAAAATATACGCGTTTAAATAACTATACAGCTGTTTGAAATTGGTCTCAGCATCAGCCCTGTACACAAGAAAAGGCCGTGTGTCTGAACACCACTGTGTGGCGAAGCCGTTTGTCCAAAGAGGAAAAAGGTTTGGTCAGTTGAGGCGAATGGGATGCCTCTTATGATTTTTTTGTTCAGGGACGTCACCATATTGCCTCTCGTTTTCCGGCATTATACTGGCACCAAGTGATGTCAAATAGAATGACATTTGCATTACTGAGTTATTATAACAGGAAATAATTTCACCCTATTGCATACGTAAAAATTATACATCTGCTTAATACCCAGCCCTTGCGCATGTATAGATATAGAAAGGATAATCACGTATTGAACTGCAGGCTATTATTATTTTACCTCCATGCTCAGAAGCGGCCTGTACCCGGAAGAGAGTTTTTGAATAAGATAAAGACTCGACTGGGAACGTCGATAATTTTAAATCACTGTTCTTCCTAAAGGGGACTAAAACTTCACAGATAACATAAAATCTAATGTTTGAGTTCATCACAAATTCACAACGGACAATTGCTTTTATGAATATTATATTTGTAACATTGCCAAATACAGCTTTGCTTTATTTAAAATGTTCCACGATTTCTTTCCAAAGTCAACCCCCCCATATCATAAAAATTATATAATATTAATAATATGAATTGATAATAATGTTATAATAATTTGATACTATTAGAATCCTGCATTATTTTAAAATATGTGCGATGTGAAAAACAAGCACATTTATTTGTAGGTAATAAGCAATGCTAAATGTTGCTAAACAGGAGTGTTCTCTCTTTCACTGCTTCAAGTAGCTCAAAAGATACCCCTGCTCAATTGAAAATGGTCTCATTTACAAAAAAAAAAAAAATACCTATAAAGGCTCTGTAATCCAAACACTTGCCTGACCAAAAGACTTGGCACCAAATCTAGATTGTATAAATTCACACCTATATTTTCACTCAGACTCCACATACAACAAAGTTTAATTACATGGACGTGACAGTACATGAGTGCTTTGGAAATCATTTCATAGATAATCAAGTATAAGCCTTACCTCCTCAGAAGTGTGTCTCCTGTCAGGGAGCACCAGAGTGTTGGCATGGCTGCCCGGGACTATCGTGGAACCGATACTCATCCTGGGTCCAACTAACATGTAGCGTTTGTCTCCTGATCTGTACTGGATGCTGTGACACAGTGTGCCATCATAATTTGTGTCTTGCAGATATTTGGAAGTGTACTCTGTGGATTTGGAGCACTGCATGGCGATCAGCACGATGATGCTGATGACAAAAAGCAGCGACACCGAGCCCAAAGTGATGATCAGATAAAAAGTCACATTGTCCTCCTCGTCCACTTTAGCTGCACTTTGGACATCGGAAGCCGCAAAAGCCTCTTTGGGCTCCACAAGTTTGACAGTCACAGTCGCTGTTGCCGAGAGTGAAATGTTGCCGTTGTCTTTGACCAGGATGAGCAGTCGATGCTCAGCCTCGTCCGTCTCCGTGAAGGAGCGAAGTGTTCTGATCTGGCCCGTATAGCGGTCCAAAGAAAACAGACTGTGGTCGCTGACCTGCTGCAGGGAAAACAGCAACCAGCCGTTATATCCGATATCGGCGTCATAGGCTCGCACTTTAGTCACCAAGTCTCCTGCTTTCACATTGCGAGGAATCTCCTCCATACCTTCGGCAGAACCGTTGGAGCTTACTGGGTACAGGATGACTGGAGCATTGTCGTTCTGATCCAGAATAAACACGTTCACTGTCACGTTGCTGCTCAGTGGAGGACTTCCACCATCGGTGGCCACCACTTGTAACTGGAAACTTTTCAGCGTCTCAAAGTCAAAACTTTTTAGTGCCAGAATTTCTCCCGTTTGAGAATTAATATTTAGAAATGATGCATGCAAATTTTCTTTTGCTATGTTCCTCAAAATGTGATAAGAAATTAATGCGTTTTCCCCTTCGTCACGATCAGATGCCTTTACAGAAAATACAGAATCCCCTGGTTTATTATTTTCAGGAATGTAGAAAGTATAAGGACTTAATAGAAATTCTGGGCTGTTATCATTTGTATCTGATACAAAAACACTGATAATCTGTTTGGAGGTAAGAGCTGGGAAGCCCGTGTCTTTGGCAATTATTGTTATATCATATGATTTGTTCTGCTCCCTGTCAAGATGCGACTTAGTAACAACAGCAAACATGTTATCCTGCATGGATGCAGTTAACATAAAAGGTGACTCTTCAGAAACATGACTTATTATTTTGCCGTTCAGGCCAGAGTCTAAATCTGTAACACTGATGAGAGCTACTGTTGTCCCAGGTCTAGAGTCCTCGGACACTGCGTGAGACAAAGACGTCACTTCTATTTCCGGATGATTATCATTCATGTCAATAATTTTAATAATTACACTCTTATCCGTTTTAAATGGAATACTTCCTTTATCTGATGCCTGGATGTCAATATCATAACTGTCTTGCTCCTCAAAATCAACATTGCCCTTCACAATAATCTCCCCAATGACAGAATCAATATCAAATATTTGTCTAATTTTATCTTTGACGTCACTTCCAAACGAATAAACAACCTCCCCATTCGACCCGAAATCGGAGTCTGTTGCATTGACTTGAATGACAGTCGTGCCCGCGGGGGCGTTCTCTTGTAGCGTTACAGAATACGTCTCTTTAGTGAAAACCGGCATGTTGTCATTCACGTCCAGAACCTCGATGAGGATTTCAACCGAGCCTGTTTTGGGGGGTGTACCCCCATCAATGGCTGTCAGCACCAATCTGTGGTTGCGTTTGCTCTCTCTGTCAAGCTGCCTTTGCAACTGCAAAATTGGCGTTTTGCCGTCTCGACCTCGGTCTTTCACTTCCAAGCGGAAGTGATCGTTTTGGCTGATTTTATACTTTTGCACTGAGTTAAGACCGCCGTCAGGGTCATATGCATTTTGCAGCTGATATTTAGCACCCGGCAAAGCAGACTCGCTTATTTCCAGTCGTTTTGTCTTTTCCGGGAACGTGGGGGAGTGGTCATTTAAATCTGTTATTTCCACTGTGATATAATGCACCTCCAGTGGGTTGTCGAGTACGGTTTTAAGATTAATTAGGCACGCGTTGCTCTCCTTACAAACCTCCTCTCGGTCAATTTTACGGTTTGCATAAAGGGCCCCGTCGTTTTCATTTACCTTAAAGAGACGTTCATTCGAGCTGGACATAATTCGGAATCCCCTCTGTTTTATTGAAGTCAGGTCTATTCCTAAATCCTTCGCAACATTCCCAACAAAAGTCCCCTCATTGAGCTCCTCAGATATAGAATATCTCAACTGTGCGGAAGCAGAACGGACGCATAAAAACAACGCCAAGACTCCGAGCAAGGGCCGCCGCTCCCGTCCTCTTTGTTCCATGCTGTGCGGCCAAAACAGGAATCCAAACATGTCCAAAATGTTTCCGTTTTTCAAGAATATTTTCGTCATAGTAGACTGCAAAACAATAGCACCCACAACTCCCTTTTCCGCTTCTAAATTCAAACGAGCGCAAAAATACTAAGGAACATGAAAGGATCACCGTGGGTTAGTCCATGTGTGTCGTCAGCTCAATGCTGTATAACCACCAGACTGAATACTGAATGGGCGGACTCAGCCTGTGCAATTCAACATTAAATGCCTTATATGGTACTGCCACCCCGCGACTGTGTGGGATAATACTTTTAATTTGAATTTCCCTCGTAAAACAACAATTCCTGCAAATGCTGACAAACACTTGCGGCACTGAGCTCCACAAATTTATAATAAAAAAATGTCTCCTATCCAACCTCTATAACGAATAATTATGCATTTCCTTGCAATGTGATACAATAAAGCCAGCGACAGATGTATTTTGTATTTTGGTGAAGGAAATTAAATGTTCTTTGCATAATTTAACGTTTTCAAAAACAACTGCTTATTCACTCTTTGCTCCAGTGATGTATCAAACGTTAAAGCATGCATCAGCATTCCAAGAAAATCCACAATCATGCAGGTTATGCGCCAGATCGGCAGAATACACTCCACTACTCTTTTATCCATCAGTCACACCAGACGTTCTTAATGATAATGTAAAAACATGTTTAAACATGTATAATAAATTCAACAAATATGAAAACCAAGCATTCTTAACCACAGTAATAGAGATCCTTAATGTCACGCAAACATAAACTCTGCATCGTTTTAAGTGAAAATATACTAGACCAAACGCATAAAAAGCCCGATGCAATTTACTGCACTGAAGTGTCATGCTGTAAACACACGCCTAAAATGAGATGTTTTCCTAAAGGCTACGTTTCGCCACAGACCAGTGGAAACAAGAGCAGACGTTTCAGGACCACGGACAGCAAAATTGCAGTGCAAGGGACCTTAATCTGCAGGAACCACTTCATCTTCCCTATCTTGGCACTATCTGCACCCTTTGGGTTTGCTTCGCCTTTAAAGTTAAGAATAATATGTGAGCTGTTGTGTTAGTAGATCACATGGACAGGTGAGTTTAAATATGGATTCTTTTAAAATTTAAACAAAATTGAGTAAATTCAACACAGAGTTTTTTTCAGTGTATGCATCATTGTTGATATTGTTTTTTCTTCTTCTTGTTTTCACTGATATCTGCAGTTGTGAAAGCGCTAAATAACGTTAAGTTGAGTCATTGTAAAGGAGAAAAAAAAACACAGGTCATTGATCACATCTCCCAAGTAACACACTTTCAGATTAAGTCAAATGGAAAAATATATTATCACTTTGTTGAATAAACATAAAATAAAACTATTCAACAAGAGATTAATTAAAACACTAAATGTTTCAGAGTGGCTACCATTCTTAGAAAAACTGCCTTACCTCCCCAGAAGTGTGTCTCCTGTCAGGGAGCACCAGAGTGTTGGCGTGGCTGCCCGGGACTATCGTGGAACCGATACTCATCCTGGGTCCAACTAACATGTAGCGTTTGTCTCCTGATCTGTACTGGATGCTGTGGCACAGTGTGCCATCATAATTTGTGTCTTGCAGATATTTGGAAGTGTACTCTGTGGATTTGGAGCACTGCATGGCGATCAGCACGATGATGCTGATGACAAAAAGCAGCGACACCGAGCCCAGTGTGATGATCAGATAAAAAGTCACATTGTCCTCCTCGTCCACTTTGGCTGTCCTTTGGACATCAGAAGCCGCAAAAGCCTCTTTGGGCTCCACAAGTTTGACAGTCACAGTCGCTGATGCCGAGAGCGAAACATTGCCGTTGTCTTTGACCAGGATGAGCAGTCGATGCTCAGCCTCGTCCGTCTCCGTGAAGGAGCGAAGTGTTCTGATCTGGCCCGTATAGCGGTCCAAAGAAAACAGACTGTGGTCGCTGACTTGCTGCAGGGAAAACAGCAACCAGCCATTATATCCGATATCGCTGTCATAGGCTCGGATTTTAGTCACCAAGTCTCCTGCTTTTATGTTGCGGGGAATCTCCTCAACACCTTCGGCAGAACCGTTGGAGCTGATTGGATACAGGATGACTGGAGCATTGTCGTTCTGATCCAGAATGAACACGTTCACTGTCACGTTGCTGCTCAGTGGAGGACTTCCACCATCGGTTGCCACTACTTGGAACTGGAAACTTTTCAGCGACTCAAAGTCAAAACTTTTTAGTGCCGATATTTGTCCATTTTCTGAGTTGATGTTCAGACTGTGCAGATAAATATGTTCTTTTTCCCTTCTAGCTCTTAAAATGTGATATGAAATGTGGGCATTATCACCTTCATCATGGTCAAATGCGCTCACAGAAAACACTGATTGGCCTGGAGGATTGTTCTCAGTAACGTAAAACGTGTAAGGGTTCAAGGAGAACTCTGGACTGTTGTCATTCACATCCGACACAACAATATTGATGCTTTTTTCCGACGACAAAGAAGGCATACCTGCATCTTTAGCAACTACTGTAACCTCATATGTAGATTGTTGTTCTCTATCCAATGGTGATTTTGTGAGTATAGAATACATGTTATCCTGTGTTGAAGGTGTTAATAGAAAGGGAACATTTTCACTGAGTGAGCAAATAACTTTTCCATTCAGACCCGAGTCTTTATCAAGAACACTGATTAATGCTACAGTGGTTCCCGGTCTTGCATCTTCTGCTATTGCGCTGGAAAATGACGTCACTTCTATCTCTGGAGTGTTGTCATTCAAATCAATTATTTTCACTAGGACACTTTTTTCTGTCTGGAAAGGAGCAGATCCTTTATCAGAAGCCTGTATGTCAATTTCATAGAGATCCTCTAATTCTGAATCTATCAGTGCTTGTACGGTAATTACACCTGTATGGGGATCTACACGGAACAGTTCACGTATTCTGCTATTTACATTATTTCCTAATGTATAAATTATCTCACTATTGGTGCCCTCATCTAAATCGGTTGCATTCACTTGTATAACAGTTGTGCCAATTGGAGTATTTTCATTAAGAAGCACTGAATAATTTTCTTCAGTGAAAACAGGCATATTATCATTAACATCCAAAACACGCACCCATATTTCAGCAGTTCCGGATCTACTCGGTTTTCCTCCGTCAATTGCTGACAAGAGCAATTTGTGTTTGCTCTTTGTTTCTCTGTCGAGCGACTTGAACAGCACTAAAATTGGTATTTTACCATCCTTTCCTCGTTCTTTAACTTCCAAACGAAAATGTTCATTAGCACTGAGTTTATACTCCTGGATGGAAAAAGGCCCGACGTCAGGGTCGTGTGCAGCTTGCAGCTGGAGGCGCAAACCCGGCAAAGCAGACTCTGAAATTTCCAAACGCGATGCGTTCACGGAGAAGCTCGGAGAGTGGTCGTTAATGTCCAGCACCTCCACGCTCACGTAGTGAATTTCCAGTGGGTTTTCCAACAACGTCTTGAGCTGGATCACACACACGCTGCTCCGCTCACACACCTTCTCCCTGTCGATGACTCGGTCCACATACAGCAGACCGTCACCATGGTTGACGCTAAAAAACGGCTCTGATGAGCCCTCTGCGATGCGGTATCCTCTCTCTTTCAGCGTAGCCTTGTCGAGTCCCAAATCCTTCGCTATGTTCCCCACAACAGTTGCTTCTTTCACCTCTTCTGCGATGGAATATCTGATCTGTGCGCAAACTCGGCTCCACGTCAAAATAAATGCAGCAATGAAAGCAAACAGTCGCCTTTGTCCCACAGAAGAGCCACGTCCTTCACATTTCATCATGATGTAGCAACAATATCCGTAGTGACTAAAATATACATCCGCCAAATGGGATTATATTCTAAAAGTATATTTTAAGTCCTCAAACCAGAGTTGACTCGTCACCGTATGCGCCCAGAATGCGCCAACCACTATTGTGTAAAAATCCACCCGACAAAGGGGAGGATCGTTTTCTGACAAAGAGATTCAATCGGAGCACATTTGTGCTCATACTGACACCAAGTGATCGCCTCCAGTATGCGGGATACCGTGACTTTCGTAATTATATCGCAAATATACACCCGTCAATGGGAAAATTAAATACTTTGATTTAAAAAAAAGAAGAATTAAAAATTGTTGCCCAATCGTTTTAGTTGCGCAACCACACGACTGAGAAGGCAACGTTCGGCCGACTGATTCATCACTGCACACCTATATTAATGTTTCACTACATGCGGTCAACCAGAACCCCCCCCACAAAAAAAAGAATTAAATAAAATAAATAAATAGTTGTTGCTTTTTTTTATCAAAGGGAATAGCTACATACAGAACTGTGTGAGTATAGCAAAGCGTTTATCATTGGAATAAATTCTTCAACACATTTGTTCAGTGATAAACATGTTTTGAGCGAATGAATAGCCATGTTAAACTATTTTTATGTAAATACATTAATTTTGAAGGGCAAGCACGGGTCTCAACGTGCCGCGGTCTAGCGCAAGCCGTAAACACGTGACGTGATTGACGTTACTCAAGTGTGTGCAGATTTTGGAAGGCCATCGTAAATATAAGGTTTAATGTAGATTTTTGCACATTTAAAAAACGAGACATGGTGCCATTGTGCTGTTGATATTGCCCTTATAAACAGCTAAGCCCCCCTCATTTTAAAAATATTCCTTATGTGTCTTTGTGTAATAACACCATACTATAAGTGCCATTATGTACTGTAGTGCTTTTCTCACTTTTCTTTCTTTATTCCTTTCTCATTCTCTTTCTTTTTTTTCTTTACTCTAATTGTAATTTTATTCTGTGAATACTTGTTTTGCCACAGCAGAATAGCAACCCAGGATGAAATGAAAACTGGGCTGAGGATTATTGCTCAGTTAGGCCAGGCACCATCATAATTGGGACTCCTGTCGGGAAGAACAACTGCCAGGAAATCAAAGCTATGCTCATGTGTGATTTCCTCCTGCTATTGAGGACCAAATTGACCATTCAAATGTCAGGATAGCATGCATTGTCCATGTGTGTACAAATAGATAGCCAACTGAAACAACAGCAGCACAATGAAAAGTATTTTGCATAACAACATATGCAAACCCCAAATTCCTCACATTGGTCAATTGGCAATCAACATTGTAAAACGCTCAGAGGGATTTAGTGTACACACCACTTGAAAAGCAATCACTGCAGGGGGGAAAAATTGCCTTACCTCCCCAGAAGCGCGTCTCCTGTCAGGGAGCACCAGAGTGTTGGCGTGGCTTCCCGGGACTATGGTTGAACCAATGCTCATCCTGGGTCCAACTAACATGTAGCGTTTGTCTCCTGATCTGTATTGGATGCTGTGACACAGTGTGCCATCATAATTGGTGTCTTGCAGATATTTGGAAGTGTACTCTGTGGATTTGGAGCACTGCATGGCGATCAGCACGATGATGCTGATGACAAAAAGCAGCGACACCGAGCCCAAAGTGATGATCAGATAAAAAGTCACATTGTCCTCCTCGTCCATTTTTGCTGCACTTTGGACATCGGAAGCCGCAAAAGCCTCTTGGGGCTCCACAAGTTTGACAGTCACAGTCGCTGTTGCCGAGAGCGAAACGTTGCCATTGTCTTTGACCAGGATGAGCAGTCGATGCTCCGCCTCGTCCGTCTCCGTGAAGGAGCGAAGTGTTCTGATCTGGCCCGTATAGCGGTCCAAAGAAAACAGACTGTGGTCGCTGACTTGCTGCAGGGAAAACAGCAACCAGCCATTATATCCGATATCGGCGTCATAGGCTCGGATTTTAGTCACCAAGTCTCCTGCTTTCATATTTCGGGGAATCTCCTCAACACCTTCGGCAGAACCGTTGGAGCTGACTGGGTACAGGATGACTGGAGCATTGTCGTTCTGATCCAGAATGAACACGTTTACTGTCACGTTGCTGCTCAGTGGAGGACTTCCACCATCGGTGGCCACAACTTGGAAATGGAAACTTTTCAACGTCTCAAAGTCAAAACTCTTTAATGCTGTGATGTCGCCATTTTCAGAATTGATATTCATAAAATATGATACTGTGTTATCCTTCTCATCTCGAGCTATTTTGTATTGAATAACTGCATTTTCATTCACATCATTATCAGTTGCTCTTAAGGAGAATACTGATGCTCCGGCAATGTTGTTTTCTATCAGGTAAAAAATGAGTGGGTTTTGTTCAAAATGTGGACTATTGTCATTCACATCAGATAAATCTATTTCAAATGTCATAAAACTAGATAAAGGAGGATGTCCACAATCTGTAGCTTTAATTGTTATTTCATAATGGGAAACTTCCTCACGATCCAAAAATCCCTTTGTGACAACTGAATATGTTTTCTCCTTATAGGAAGGTTTTAATTCAAAAGGGACATCGTTGGTGATGTGCAAAATTATTTTACCATTCACACCAGAGTCTTTATCCATAACACTAATGAGTGAAATAACTGTACCAGGCTTTGAATCCTCTGACACTTGATTTGACAGTGATGTCACTTCTATTACAGGTGCATTATCATTGACATCTTTTATTTTCACAACCACACGACACCTGCTTGTCAGTGGAGGTGTTCCTTTGTCGGAGGCCTCAATTTCTATTTTATAAATATCGGATTCCTCGTAGTTCACGGGCCCTTTCAACTTAATTTGTCCACTCAAACTATTCATTTCAAAAATATCAGACACTTTGCTTGCTAACGTCTTGCTGAGGCTATATTCTATTTCACCGTTTCTACCTTCATCTGGATCTGTTGCATTTACTCGTGCTACAATTGTACCACCTGACACGTTTTCGTATATTTCAACATTGTAAGTGTCCTGACTAAACATGGGTCGATTATCATTAATGTCCAGCACAACAATAGAAACATTAAGCGTGCCTGACTTTTGAGGTTTCCCTCCATCCACTGCAGTAACGAATAAGAAGTGCTTGTTTTTCTGTTCTCTGTCTAATGACCTTTTCAGGACTAAAAACGGTATTTTTTCATCATCACTCTGAACAAGATCTAATTCAAAATGTTCATTAGACGTTAGCGTGTATGTGCGCACGGAGTTAATTCCTGCATCTGGATCACGGGCTGCATGCAGCTGGAATCGTGTTCCCGGTGATGAATGCTCAGCTATTTCAAAAACCTGTTTCCTTTGAGAAAAAACAGGACTGTGGTCGTTAACATCGGTGATTTCCACTACTACATAATGCACCTCAAGAGGATTCTCAACTAGGATCTTGAGCTCCATTAAGCAGGCGCCACTCCCCTGACAAAGCTCCTCTCGGTCAATTTTACGTCGGACTTGCAGGGCACCATTGTCTGCGTTTACCTCGAAATATGTGTCTGCGGCTCCGGTCACCACCCTGAAACGCCTGTCACTCAGTGAGCTTCTGTCCAATCCGAGGTCTTTTGCAACATTGCCCACAACAGTTCCAGTCGCCATTTCCTCTGGAATAGAGTAGCGTAGCTCGGCCAAAGCGCGCTCCCCGAAAAACAACACCAGAGACGAATGCAGAAGAAAGCACAAAAATAGCCTCGTTTTACGTCCTCGTTTTCCTTTCATTGTTATTTAAGAAAGACGAGAGCTCCACACAAAAATACAACTAAATCTGTACAGTACCACCGTTGTTTGTGATATGATCAGAAAAATCAAACCGCACTGTTCAGAATGCCGGAACAAATGAACGCGCTCTTCAGATTGCAGACAAAAGCCTACAGAGGGACTCGCATGTTCATGGCCTTATTGGTGTCATAGCGACATCTACAGGATATTATAAGGCTTCAATGATCAAATAAATGTACTGTACCATGTTACTTAATTCATCAAGCGAAAGAAAGAACAACAAACATGTCAAAAACAACCATAATTGCTATGGGAGACGAATTTAGCCTGTTATGGTGATGGCTCTGTTTTTCTATTAGGATAAGGAAATGATTTCAAATTATTTGAAACTCGTGAAGAGTAAAATAGTCTCGTAGTTAAGGAAAAAAACAGTTCCCTCTGTTCCTATAGCTAAATAGTCAAGATGAGATTTCAGTGCCATGGAGAGCAGCACGACCTACTGCCCATTTTATTCATCCAACCATATATAATAAAAAAAACGTTCTTTATATTAGGAAACACCTTCTGCAAATAGCAAGTCACACAATTACCTCTTGACTAAAGCGTTTAAAATACTTTTAAAAAAAAAAAAAAGTAGATAATGAACTACAACAAAGGAGACCTCTGCACTCTGAGCAAAAGTACGGACTGACTGAATATTAATTTGTGACAGGAATGCTGAAATCTATTACACTATAATCCAAAGATTTGGATTTATAGTACAACTCTCCACATGGGTGTCAGATCGGGAAATAAACATATAACAGTGACCAACAACACAGTGCAAAACTGTTCAACATCATTGTTTTTCAGATTCTTACCTCCCCAGAAGTGTGTCTCCTGTCAGGGAGTACCAGAGTGTTGGCGTGGCTGCCCGGGACTATCGTGGAACCGATACTCATCCTGGGTCCAACTAACATGTAGCGTTTGTCTCCTGATCTGTACTGGATGCTGTGACACAGTGTGCCATCATAGTTTGTTTCTTGCAGATATTTGGAAGTGTACTCTGTGGATTTGGAGCACTGCATGGCGATCAGCACAATGATGCTGATGACAAAAAGCAGCGACACCGAGCCCAGTGTGATGATCAGATAAAAAGTCACATTGTCCTCCTCGTCCACTTTGGCTGCACTTTGGACATCGGAAGCCGCAAAAGCCTCTTTGGGCTCTACAAGTTTGACAGTCACAGTCGCTGTTGCAGAGAGCGAAACATTGCCGTTGTCTTTGACCAGGATGAGCAGTCGATGCTCAACCTCGTCCGTCTCCGTGAAGGAGCGAAGTGTTCTGATCTGGCCAGTATAGCGATCCAAAGAAAACAGACTGTGGTCGCTGACTTGCTGCAGGGAAAACAACAACCAGCCATTATATCCAATATCGGCGTCATAGGCTCGGACTTTAGTCAGCAAGTCTCCTGCTTTCAAATTGCGGGGAATCTCCTCCACACCTTCGGCAGAACCGTTGGAGCTGACTGGATACAGGATGACTGGAGCATTGTCGTTCTGATCCAGAATGAACACTTTCACTGTCACGTTGCTGCTGAGTGGAGGACTTCCACCATCTGTGGCCACCACTTGGAACTGGAAACTTTTCAGCGTCTCAAAGTCAAAACTTTTTAGTGCAGAGATCTGTCCATTCTCTGAATTTATGTTTAGAAAAGATGTTACATCATTTTCAATCCCTGCTCTAATAATATTGTAAGAAATGGCAGCATTTTCATTCACATCGTTATCTTTTGCGCTAACAGAAAATACTGACTGTCCAGCAATATTATTTTCTGAGAGATAAAAGTTAAGTGGATACTGCTGGAAATGTGGTTTATTATCATTCACATCTGATATTTGAATATTTAATGTTTGAAAAGTAGACAAGGGAGGTTCACCACAGTCTGTTGCCGCGATGGTTATTTTGTAATTTGACACTTCCTCTCGATCTAAATATTCCTTAGTGACAACTGAGTAAATGTTTTCTTTGTAGGAAGGTTTTAATTCAAATGGAACATCATTGGTAATCTGTGAAATAATTTTACCATTCACAGCAGAGTCTTTATCCGTCACGCTAATGAGGGAAATAACTGTACCGGGTTTGGAGTCTTCAGACACTTTGCTTGACAGTGAAGTGACTTCTATTTCAGGTGGGTTATCATTGACATCTTTTATTTTAACAATTATTCGACACCTCCCAGTTAAAGGAGGCTGACCTTTATCAGATGCATGGATATCAAGTTTATAAATCTCGGAGTCCTCAAAATCAACAGGCCCTTTCAACTTAATGAGCCCACTTAGCTTGTCTAATTCAAAAATGTCGTAAGCCTTATTTAATGTTTTGCCAAGGCTATATTCAATTTCACCATTTGTTCCTTCATCAGGATCTGTTGCATTTACCCTTGTAATGCTTGCCCCAACTGACACATTTTCTTTTATTTCCACAGTATAAGTATCTTGACTAAACGTTGGACGATTATCATTACTATCAAGAACAATAATTCTCACATTAAGTGTGCTTGATTTTTGTGGCTTCCCTCCATCAACTGCAGTGACTAATAGCACATGCTTACTATTCTGTTCTCGGTCTAAAGGCCTTTTCAGCACTAAAAAAGGTATTTTTTCTTCATCGTTTTGGTTTATATCCAGTTCAAAATGTTCATTAGCCGATAAAGTGTATGTGCGCACTGAGTTCACTCCAGCATCTGGATCACGGGCTGCTTGCAGCTGGAAACGCGTTCCGGGAGACGACTGTTCTGCTATTTCAAATACCTGCTCTTTGTCAGAAAAGCTCGGGGAGTGATCGTTCACATCAGTAATTTCCACCACGACGTGATGCATTTCCAGCGGGTTTTCAACGAGAATTTTCAGCTCCGTGACGCACGCAGCGCTGCCCTGACAAAGCGCCTCTCTGTCGATTTTCCTACGGACCTCCAATGTACCACTGTCCGGCCTGACATGGAAAAACGTCCCTTTCGACCCAGAGACCACGCGAAACTGCCGATCCACCAGGGAAGATTTATCCAGGCCAAGATCCTTGGCAACATTTCCAACCACTGTTCCCTCTTTCACCTCCTCTGCAACAGAGTAACGAAGTTCAGCCCAAGCTCGTTCGCCCAAATATAAATGTAGAGACAAAACAAAAGCCAGGCAGTGGCTGCAGCCTTTTCCACTCCCCATCGCTGCAACAAACACTAAAGGGGCGATATCCTCAGTTCGTATATATGAATCATCTGCCGTCCCTTTCACAGCGATGTAAATAGGTCTCCGTGGAAAGCACACGCAAATCCACCTGGTTCACATATCCTATTCCAAATAGTGAGCTGCATCAAACAAAGGATGTTTCAAGGGTGGGACCGTGTCCGTTTTGCGCTTGCTGATATTACAGTGACACCAAGGGGGAGGGAATATTACAGCCATAATTCATAAAACCGCACAACTCGTTAAAAATATACATTTACAGCCGCCAATCAAATCCTGCAAAATAGAAGCGTATAATATTGTATTGCAACAGAAAGCATGCTACACAGCAACATAAGGCATCATCCTCAACGTGGCTTCCGTTTTAAGCCGTGGCACAAATTTCTGTTTATGTTTTTCTGCCTTCCCCGGTTTTAATGTAGTTTATAAATATAATTGCCTGAGTAAATTGCACAAATTCCAAGAATGGCGTCAATGTTCAACGTGGTTACTATTAACATTTTATTTTGCTTTAGTTTTCCAATGCTGAATAATTGTTAACATGTGTTTGCAACTTTTATTTCATAAAGTGTTTAACTAACATCAGTTCTTATCATGAGCATGCAATAACAATCGATTCGTTTTTCATTGTAACCCTTTACATTCCAGTTTATTTGCAAAAAAACCGACAAAAATAATTTAATAAAAAATACATTTTTTAACTATATTTTCAGCAACTCCTTCTTGTATTGCTATGGACAGTCTTTGTACAGCTAGCAGGGGGAGAATGTATCTCTTAGATCATTTATGTCAAAGCCAAGGCCCGTGGGCCAAATCCGGCCCGCGAGAAGATTTTCTACGGCCCCTGGGATGATATTGCTTTATTATTAGATCCGGCCCGCAGCCCGCAGCAAGCCGGTGTGGGTAGCAGATGTGATCGTGTCCTTCGCGCCTGCTAATGACGCCACGCTTTAAAATATATTGTAGCGTCTTCCAAGAACACAGACGTAGTTTCATTATCACGTTTTTATTAGTCCAAACGGCTACTGTGGGCCGCAGCCGATGCCAATACAGTATGACAACCATCATGTCATGTCATCTTCCAAACTGCTTATCCTATACAGGGTTGCTGGAGCCAACGGGCGAAGGCAGACTACACCCCAAACTGGTCGCCAGCCAGTCGCAGGGCACACATAGACACTGTCACTGAGCGGGAATCGATCCCATGCTGCCCGCACACAACTCAAGCGTGTGTACCACTACACTATCAGTGACCCAGTATGACAACCATTCAGTCAAAAAAGAGCATCGGCTCTCCTGTTCGTCCTGCGCTACTCGCTCACATGTCCTCCAGACACGTTTAGAAGAGTGTGATAACCGACCGCACTGCAGCATTTGATCTGCTCTGCTTCCTTTGCTCCAGTCAGACAAAAGACAAGTGAGAGGAGTGCCAAAGCTATTCGTGGTCTCCTGATGTCATAGTGACACCAAGAGGTAGCAAGCATGAACTCATTTTAGTACACCATCACTATTTCCACAAATATTACCTTATCAAACAGGTTTTCTGTAATTTACAGAACCCAAACTATCCCCATTCCTTCTACACAATTAAAGCTGCAACTAAATTGATTTAATTAAATGAGGCCAAGTGTGTCATTAATAACATGAAACCCCTCTATGATTCAGAATGACTGACAAAAACATAAAACAAACGTGTTTTTGCTAAACTACAAGGTTAATGGCAGTATATTGCACAGCATGCACACGGAAATTCTGCAACAGCATTACACTGCAAATTCTTTGAACAAACAATGATTTTTTTGTATTGCATTGTCATTCAAATGATGATATTTGAGAAGCATGTGCAGTACACAACTCTTTATATAGGTAAAAAAATAGAAAGATGAAAGTTACACCATTAAACTACATTCTGCCACAGATCAGTAACCTGAAGTATATACATTGAGAGGTATAGGCTCGGTAGAGAAATATCGCAAATTAAATTGACTGGCAGGTAAGTAAGGTTTTGTAATCTGTAAATTAAAAAAAGAGAAAATAGAATTCAACTGTCAAAGCCACAACTCCACTCATATCCAAGAATTTCTGACAAAATGTTTCTTAGTGAAAACTGAAGTCAAAAGTCAGACCGCTAGTTATATTTCTTTTCAGTGATTGCATTACTAGACACATGCACACAAAACACTGCAAACACTCCAAATTGTTTGCACACTGTAATTGTTATATTCCAGGGAAACTGTAATGCCTTGGATTCCAGTAACTGTGTAAAATGGACCTTACACAGGGAAAAGGAATACAGTCTTGAACAAGACATTTAGCATTTCACTCAGTTTACTTCGACGTATTTAGATAACTGTAGGTGTGCTTTGTAATATAAGAATAGATTAAAAGTGCCAAAGCAGTAACTCAACTGAGAGCAAGAATTTCAGATCAAATGGTTTTAGGAAAGATGAGGTCAAATGACAGACCACTAATGTAGGACAATGACAGCAATTGCCTTACTGCACACGGCAAAGTCAACGAAAACAATATATAACTGTCGTTATTGACAGAAAAAAGTGTTCCGGAAAGCACATAAAAAACGTCAGCAACAGAAGTTGGTTTTTTTTCTTACCTCGCCAGAAGTGTGTCTCCTGTCAGGGAGCACCAGAGTGTTGGCGTGGCTGCCCGGTACTATCGTGGAACCGATACTCATCCTGGGTCCAACTAACATGTAGCGTTTGTCTCCTGATCTGTACTGGATGCTGTGACACAGTGTGCCATCATAATTTGTGTCTTGCAGATATTTGGAAGTGTACTCTGTGGATTTGGAGCACTGCATGGCGATCAGCACGATGATGCTGATGACAAAAAGCAGCGACACCGAGCCCAAAGTGATGATCAGATAAAAAGTCACATTGTCCTCCTCGTCCACTTTTGCTGCACTTTGGACATCGGAAGCCGCAAAAGCCTCTTTGGGCTCCACAAGTTTGACAGTCACAGTCGCTGTTGCCGAGAGCGAAACATTGCCGTTGTCTTTGACCAGGATGAGTAGTCGATGCTCAGCCTCGTCCGTCTCCGTGAAGGAGCGAAGTGTTCTGATCTGGCCCGTATAGCGGTCCAAAGAAAACAGACTGTGGTCGCTGACTTGCTGCAGGGAAAACAACAACCAGCCATTATATCCGATATCGGCGTCATAGGCTCGCACTTTAGTCACCAAGTCTCCTGCTTTTATGTTGCGGGGAATCTCCTCCACACCTTCGGCAGAACCGTTGGAGCTGACTGGGTACAGGATGACTGGAGCGTTGTCGTTCTGATCCAGAATGAAAACGTTCACTGTCACGTTGCTGCTCAGTGGAGGACTTCCACCGTCGGTGGCCAACACTTGGAACTGGAAACTTTTCAGCGTCTCAAAGTCAAAACTTTTTAAAGCTGATATTTTTCCATTTTCCGAATTGACATTCAGGAAAGATGTGATGTCAGTATGACCCCCCTGTCTGACAATGTAATAAGACACTGCAGCATTGTCGTCTAAGTCTTGATCAAAGGCATTCACTGAAAAGACAGAAGAACCAGCTTCATTGTTTTCTGTCAGATATAACTCTAAAGGATTTTGTGGGAATTCTGGGATGTTGTCATTTACATCTTTTACTTGGATGGTTACAGTTTTAAATGTGGAAAGGGGAGGGTCACCACAGTCAGTAGCTGTTATTGAAATGTCATAACTAGATTTCGTTTCTCTGTCTAAACTGTCTTTCGTCACTAAGGAATACATATTTTCCTTGAATGATGGCTTTAATTCAAGGGGTACATTTTCTGTTACACTGCAGATAACTTTGCCGTTAAGGCCCGAATCATTATCAGTGATACTGATGAGTACGATCACAGTGCCATATTTTGCATCTTCTGGGACCATGCTAGTAATTGATGTCACTTCGATCTCGGGTTTGTTATCATTCACATCTTGAATCTTTATGATGATTCTGCAGTCTGTTGTCATGGAAGGCTGACCTTTGTCGGAGGCCTGCACATCCAACTTGAAAACATTATATGTCTCAAAGTCAATTTGCCCAGCAACTCGAATTTCTCCCAAATGTTTGTCCAGACTAAAAAGCCGCCTCACCTCTGCATTCATGTCCCCCCCAAATTCATATTCCACCTCCCCATTCGCTCCCTCATCCAGGTCAGTGGCTTGAACTTTGATTACAGAGGTGCCTAATGGAACATTTTCTTGCAATTCAACAGAATAAACCTCTTTAAAGAAAATAGGTCTGTTATCATTTATATCCAAAACCCGTATAGTGACATTTAGGTTTGCGGATTTTGAAGGAGCTCCTCCATCTATAGCTGACAAAATCAGGCTATGGTTAATTTTCTCTTCCCTGTCTAGCTGCCTTTGCAACACTAGAAATGGGATTTTATCTTCCCCCCTATCCCGAATTTCAAGTTGAAAATGGTCGTTCTGACTCAGTTTATAACGCTGGATTGAATTAATTCCAATATCAGGGTCTCTTGCCCCTGGTAATTGAAACCGTGCACCAGATAAAGTATTTTCTGCTATTTCTATTATTTTCCCCTTTTCTGCAAAGGTCGGTGCGTGGTCGTTGGCATCTGTCACTTCCACAGAGACATAGTGGATCTCCAGTGGGTTCTCAACAACAATTTTGAGATCCATCACACAGACAGCGTTCCTGTCGCACAGCTGCTCGCGATCGAGGCGTTTATGCACCAACAGAAGCCCATTGTTCGGGTTTACCTCAAACAGTGCGTCCTGTGCGCCGGATACAATGCGAAACCTCCTGCTCGTCAAAGTGCCCACGTCGAGGCCCAAATCCTTTGCAACATTCCCAACAACAGATCCGACCTTAACCTCTTCTGGAGTGGAATATTTCAGCTGGGCTAAAACCAGTTCCCCGCAACAAAGCAGGAGGGAAAAAAGCACAGGGCGCGTCCAATACATGTTTATCCGTCTTCTTATCTTCGTTTGAGTAACAATTTAAAACACCATAACTTAGTTGCAATGAATATTTTCTACACGTTTCCCGTGCTTAGAAATAAAGAAACACGCTCGGACAAAGAATGCTCCACATGCCAGCCCGAGCGATTGTATTTCTTTGTAGTCCAGCAATGACGATGTTTAAAAGAACAAATTTTGATGCGCCATCCACGTTGTAACACTGACACCTAGTGGACAATCATCCTCAATATTATTTGAGTGGGACTGTGGTCTGTGGTCTGTGGTCTGTGGTGGGTGAGACGTTTAACGGCTAGTGGGGGTGGGCGCGGGAGGTGGGTGTATTGTAGAGTGTGTGACAGCTAGTTGTGTACCTCTGTCGAGTTCCTACCCAATATTGCTTGTACACTAAGGACTGCAATACTGTATTTGTTTTAGTCCCCCATTTTAAAGAAAGAGCATTCAAGCAACATTTGTTCCTCATATTTTGAGACTGCAGGGCGAATGTTGCAGTTGGCTAATAGTGTGGATGGACGAGATGTTTGTCACCAATGGGCAAATGCCAATATTTTGAGGGGAATAGCTCGCAGAAACATGGTGAAGGGAGTAAAAAACTATGAACTATAGTTCATTTTGGAAACGGTGAACTTTGTTCTTTATTAATGTATTTACTTATTTTTAATTAGTGAACTGAACTTTCAACTAGTTTGCATACACTAAAAATAATGATGGTTGAATTTACTCCATTTTATTTTGTCAAGTTGCACAAAATTAAATCATCTGTATCCAGATGCATTTTTTAAAGTAGATGTATAGTCTGCTTAAAAATATATCTGTATTCGGATGGGTTTATTCCGTGCAACCACTTGACGAAATGATACAAAGGATTTTTTCAGTTTTTCAGTCATAAATGAAGTTTCCCAACACAAATTTCGGTCCTGTGGATTTACTGACATACGTCAGCACCACAGACAGCGCCATGCCGTGTGGTGACTGACTGAGTAAAACAACATTCTTACAAGTTGCCTGACTAACAACGGAACAACTTGTTTGAGTCCAACACAACCAGAAAATGTTTGCTTAATTGGCAGGGTTGAAATGTGTTTTCCACATTTGTGTTATTTGTTTATTAATTAATCTTCATTCAACCATGATAAGAACAAGCGAACAAACACAAGTATTAACTCGGATTCAAAACGTCTTTTTCAAAGAATATGTTTTTTAAATGGGTCATTCTCAACAGGTGGATCGAGGCCCAAAAGTGGGTCACGGACTAATTTTTTGAGGGTTGAGGACAGCTGATAAAAAAAAAAAAAAAAAAAAAAAACATTTGTAGGGGGTACAATATAGAGAGACATTCCAAATTTCCACGTGGAACATATTAAGTAAGTGATGGGAAATATATAAACAAATACAGTTCAGCCCAACCTTTGGCTATAGCAGGCATCATCGCAATGTGCAATTTGTTTCGGTGACATATTCAAGTTTGAAACAGCGTTTGAAAATATAATATAACATACTATGCATGTATTCCCAGACGTAATTTTTAAACAAAAATCCTTTATTGTTATTGTTCTTTACTTCCATAAAAGTCGGTTATGACCTAGCAACAACAGAAAGATG
Organism: Filicampus tigris; assembly: GCF_054856515.1. Lineage (NCBI taxonomy): Eukaryota > Metazoa > Chordata > Actinopteri > Syngnathiformes > Syngnathidae > Filicampus > Filicampus tigris. Next base: position 23,618,713 of record NC_141218.1, on the reverse strand, counting down.
TGGGTCTCGGGATAAAAGTAGTGGAGAAAAACTGTTCTGAATTTAACTAAATGGTGTGTTATGTGTGTGTTTTCAGTAAAAAAAATAAATGTCATGTCTTACCTCCCCAGAAGTGTGTCTCCTGTCTGGGAGCACCAGAGTGTTGGCGTGGCTGCCCGGGACTATCGTGGAACCGATACTCATCCTGGGTCCAACTAACATGTAGCGTTTGTCTCCTGATCTGTATTGGATGCTGTGACACAGTGTGCCATCATAATTAGTGTCTTGCAGATATTTGGAAGTGTACTCTGTGGATTTGGAGCACTGCATGGCGATCAGCACGATGATGCTGATGACAAAAAGCAGCGACACCGAGCCCAGTGTGATGATCAGATAAAAAGTCACATTATCCTCCTCGTCCACTTTGGCTGCACTTTGGACATCAGAAGCCGCAAAAGCCTCTTTGGGCTCCACAAGTTTGACAGTCACAGTCGCTGTTGCCGAGAGCGAGACGTTGCCGTTGTCTTTGACCAGGATGAGCAGTCGATGCTCCGCCTCGTCCGTCTCCGTGAAGGAGCGAAGTGTTCTGACCTGGCCCGTATAGCGGTCCAAAGAAAACAGACTGTGGTCGCTGACCTGGTGCAGGGAAAACAGCAACCAGCCATTATATCCGATATCGGCGTCATAGGCTCGGACTTTAGTCACCAAGTCTCCTGCTTTCAAATTACGAGGAATCTCCTCCACACCTTCGGCAGAACCGTTGGAGCTGATTGGATAGAGGATGACGGGAGCGTTGTCGTTCTGATCCAGAATGAACACGTTCACTGTCACGTTGCTGCTCAGTGGAGGACTTCCACTATCGGTGGCCACCACTTGGAACTGGAAACTTTTCAGCGTCTCAAAGTCAAAACTTTTTAGCGCAGATATTTGTCCATTTTCAGCATTTATATTGAGGAAAGACATGATGTCATTCAGGCGTCCCTCTCTGACAATGTGATATGAAATAGCTGCATTGCCATTTATATCTTTGTCTGTTGCACTGACATAGAATACTGAATTTCCAGCCGCATTGTTCTCTGTTAAATAAAACTCAAGAGGGTTTTGCTCAAAGTGTGGACTGTTATCATTCACATCTGATATTTGAATATTGAGCGATTTTACAGCTGATAAAGGAGGCTCACCACAGTCAGTGGCCTTTATTGTGATTTCATAATGAGACACTTCCTCTCTGTCCAAATAGTCCTTAGTCACAACTGAAAATATGTTTTCTTTGTAGGATGGCTTTAATTCAAAAGGGACAGCATTTAATATAGTAGAGAGGACTTTGCCATTAACACCCGAGTCTTTATCCTTCAGAGTAATGAGGGAAATAACTGTACCGACTTTTGAGTCTTCAGGCACTGTATTTGACAGTGACGTCACTTCTATTTCTGGAACGTTATCATTCACATCGCTTATCTTTATAATGACTCTGCACTCACCTGTCAAAGGTGGTGTTCCCCTGTCTGAAGCCTCAATGTCTAGTTTATAAACGTCATTTTCTTCATAGTCAACTTTTCCTTTCACCCTTATCACCCCAGTTGATCTGTCCAATTCAAAAACGCTATACACGCTCTTTTTCAAAGGCTTTACAAATCTATATTCAATTTCCCCATTAGTGCCTTCGTCAGGATCAGTCGCATTCATTTGAAATACTGGCGTGCCAATAGGAACATTTTCTGCTATTGTAATTTGATAAATATCTTTGCTGAATATGGGTCGATTATCATTAATGTCCATGACAAAAATTGACACATTTAGAGTGTCTGACCGTGGAGGTTTCCCTCCATCCACCGCTGTGATCAGCAGCGAGTGATTTGCCTTTTGTTCCCGATCCAGAGATTTCTTTAGCACCAAAAATGGAATTTTCTCCTCATCGCTCTGGCGAAGATCTACATCAAAGTAATCATTTGACGAAAAAGTGTATGCGCGGATGGAGTTCATCCCTGCGTCAGGATCATGCGCTGCATGCAGCTGGAAACGTTTACCGGGCAATGTGTGCTCGGCTATTTCAAACGTTTGCTCTTTTTCAATAAAAACGGGGGAGTGGTCGTTCACATCGGAGATTTCTATAACGACATAATGTATTTCCAATGGGTTTTCCACGATGACTTTGAGCTCAAAGAGGCAGGCGCCGCTGCCCTGACACGAGTCGTCTCTGTCTATTCTCTTGTTCACGTACAACACCCCGTTGTGCTGGTTTACCTCAAAAAAGGCCTCCTTCGATTCGGAAACCACTCGGAAACGTCGATCAACCAGAGAGTTGATATCAAGGCCCAAATCCTTTGCAATATTCCCCACGACTGTCCCATCTTTAACCTCCTCGGGAATGGAGTAGCGAATTTCTGCCGAAGCCCGTCTGGCCAGCAACAGAAGAAAAGCAAAATGAAAAAGAATTTGGGCATCCATCTCCCGAGAGCAAAACGCTGCATGAAATGCTTATAAATTATTCTTTAAATCCTAGTCATGTTTTGCCAAATGTGATACTGCTCCGACTAGAATGCATAAATCGCTGACGACCTCCATCTAATGCCGCTCGAGATTTTGTCAGGCTCAAACAAAAGATGTCCAGGGGAGGGACGTTATGTTCATGATTTTTAATGTTGCACTGACACCAAGAGGAGAGACTTGCTAGTCGTTAATAATTTCCTCATTAAAAAATAACAAATATACAACTCTACATAATTCTAAATTAATAAGAATACAATTTTATATAACAAATATCTCAAAATTCACAGATCCGCCAGAGTAAGTAATCAATGTTATTCAAAGGGTACTTAAAAACAATATAATGACGGTAAAACGGAACATATAATGCCACTTTCTGATACTCAGACAAGAAACTGCATGCCCCACAATGCACCTTTATCAACTGCGCTCCGACAACTTCCGGCCACTTGCGAGTGAAGTTTCAAGCCGTTTACTTAATTAAAACAATGGGCGTGAAACCCTAAATATCCAGAAAGAAGGTATATGTTGCAGATGCAAAGCCAATTTGAACGTTCAGAGAAATATTTCTTGTCAAAAGGAGAGAGTTTATTTGACCACAAAATAAAGAGTCAAGTGTCCTCACCTGAACCCACAATACAAAAGCAACACGTCAGAAAACTAAAAATGCACTTACAAGATTAGCAAAATATGTTGACAATAACGACTATTATTATAGCATAATAATAATAATAATAATGATAATAATAATGATGATAATAATAATAATAATGATAATAATAACAATAATAATGATAATAATAACAATAATAATGGTGATGATAATAATAATAATAATAATAATAATAATAATAATAATAGTAATTTGTGTAATTATGTCGAATTTATGTCTTGCAACCACAATAGCAAACAAACAAAAACTCATGTGCACGCACATTATTGTTCCAAACAATTGTTTTTTGGACTTCAACTTTCAGTTATATTCATGGGCGTCTCGAGCCCATTTTTGGGGGTGCCCAAGCACCCCTGAATTGAATCCCAGAACCCCTGAAATTGAAGACATTATTTGCTTATTTTTTTTAATGCATGCCCGTTTTAAACAAGTTACAGAAATGTGTTAACATACAGCACACTGTATATATATATTAACAACAAAATTACAACAATGCCCCCGCGTGAAAAATTCTGAGTTTGTTCCAGCCAATTTCTCCCACCGCTCCCCGACTGGGCACAGTACTATGACCAATATTCTACCTTCCAGTGATATACAGACGCTACAGTTGTGGTGTAAGTATTATTGGCTTAAAGCGACACTTGCGTGATCTTAACATTGGCACTTATATAATAGGTTTGCATGTAAAAACGACATTAGTACTAAAATGCCCACCTCAAAAGACTCTGTAGTGATTTAAGGTCTTTTTTTGTGATTAGGTTTACGACAAATTTCCACGCCCCAAAAATGGGCGCGGCTTATGTTATGTTTTCGGTCTCAGCGGTCTAAGTCACGCGAGGAAGGCATGCTTGGTAATATTGCTCGCTTTGTCAGTTCTGTTGTCTAAAACGGTGACCAATCACCACCAAAATGCAAATGCACATTACGACTCGCGTCCACTTCAAACTGCGAAAGTATAAAAGTGTTTTGCACTTATTGACATAAAACGTGATCTCATCATGATTACCTCCACAAAATCAAAAATAACGTGGGGATTGCTCCTCCACTTTCACAAGCAGAAGCAATTAAGAGCATGAATGCGCTCACGAACCCCGACTGGTTATATTTCGGACATTTAGCGACGCTAAACTCGTGTCTCAGGAGGGAGAAAGACGCGGCTTGCAGCAGCAGCAGGCAGATTGGAGCCCCCTGCTTCCCTCCTCGGTTAAAGGTAGGATTGGGACAGCAGAAGTTAAATTTAGCAACAACTAGCTTCAGGCCGTTAAAACAAAAGGCGTTAGCAGAACAACATTAGCTCCTTACTGTCCGCCCAGCGTGTGGAGGTGAAGGTGAGCCTGTGTCTTCATGTCGCCTCGCAAGCAGTCGCGTGCGGTGTCTGTGCTTTTGGCTTGCAGCCCCCTTCTGCCCGAGTGAAGCGGCTTGAGAGTGACAAAAGCCCTCATCGAACAGCGAACGAAAAGCTCCAGCGAGGCTGACTGCACAGCCGAGAGTGTGGCCGCATTGGAACGTGCCATTTCGGCTGTTACCTACAAAATTGGACGGCGCGTTGTAAGCCGAAAATCTGGGGCACTCCTCATCCAAATAAATGTGCATGTCTCATTTCCACTTCAGTCTCTGTAAATATCCTGACTGGCGTTTAATGCCTCGCCCCTCCTAACCGTGATCAGTAAAGAAGCAGTGTTTTTTCTTTTTTTTTTTTTAAGCAAAGAAGCAGTGTGTGCTGGTTCCAGCCTATGTAGCTCTGCTGACTTCCACATTTCCTCGTTCTCATATAAATCAGCCATGGAGAGGTTAATCATTTTGATATGTTGATGTGGGGGCGGCACGGTGGTCGACTGGTTAGCACGTCCGCCTCACAGTTCAGAGGTCGCGGGTTCGATCCCGGCTCCGGCCTCCCTGTGTGGAGTTTGCATGTTCTCCCCGTGCCTGCGTGGGTTTTCTCCGGGCACTCCGGTTTCCTCCCACATTCCAAAAACATGCATGGTAAGTTGATTGGATACTCTAAATTGCCCCTAGGTGTGATTGTGAGTGCGGATGTTTGTCTCTGTGTGCCCTGCGATTGGCTGGCAACCAGTTCAGGGTGTCCCCCGCCTACTGCCCAAAGACAGCTGGGATAGGCTCCAGCACGCCCCGCGACCCTTGTGAGGAGAAGCGGTACAGATAATGGATGGATGGATGGATGTTGATGTGGGTATTAGTGGAGATGTCCACATAAATTTTGGTGCCAATTGATCGCAGTTTTTGGACGATATAAGCAATGAAAGTACAATGATTTCCATTGGAGAGTTTGGAATCGGTCCCTCCCGTGACTCCGGCCGAACAAGGATAGAACGGTAGGGGGCGCGGCCCTTTTGCTCATTAACAGGGGGCGTTATTCATGGAGTCACTTATTTCCTAATTTCTCCCAAATTTATTGATAAAATAGAAAATGACAACTTTTTTCATTTTCCTGATCAAAAAATATATAAAATTAACTTGTTAGTGAAAACGTGGCCATCGCGGCCCCACCGTCCCTTTAAACAAGGATAATTAGAAATTTTGTTACCTTCTATCACTGACTACCTTAACAACACTCTCTAAGTGCCACTCTGCATTCTTGCTGAATTTAACTGTATCTCTGCTCAGGGTTTATGTGTTGTCAAGTCAGAGTTACCTGACACTTTTTTTCTAGCTTGGAAACGTTTCAGGTGGTCAGAGACAGCACCACTGTCATCTGTTTGAATTGGAATGGGAGAAGCTAGCTGTATGTCCTGTGCGTGTGTTAATATAAAAAACCAAGATGCTACTGACAAGCTAATTGATGGGTGCCCATTATCAAAAAGTGGTATGCTTCTCTTTCATAAATGTGGGGTCTAAATTGGTTTAAAATGTACAAAACAGTTAAATTTATCTTGCCTGGCAGGGGGCTCAGCATCCCTTAAACTCTGACCCTATAATGGTCCCTGGTTGTACTCTGAAGAAAGGATGATGCATTTTCAATAAAATCCATCTGTAGACAAACGGTATGTGGCGCAGGATAAAAAAGTAAATGTAAAAAAGACATGTTGCACTCTAAAAACAGTTGAGTTAAAAATAACACAAATTTGGGTCAAAAATGGACCGATCCACCATTTGGGTCAATTTGATCCACTTTCTTGTGTTGTTTTGTACAAATCAGTCCAATTTTGAGGTTTTTTTTGTAGAAAACTACCAATTTGTGGGTTGTTTTCTGCAAAAATATCCCAGAGAGTTGGATCAAATTGGTGGTGGATTTGTCCGTTTTTGACCCCAAATTGTGTTATTTTCAACCCAACTGTTTTTAGAGTGCAAGTGCGTAAGTGTGATTTGCAACAAATCATTAATTTATCACCCATGAAATACTATATAGGAATAAACAATGTATATCTCCATCCAATAAATAATATCTACACAATATACACTTTGTCCAACTTAGCACAAAGTCATCTCCGTATTCAGGAAGCTTACGTTGTTCAAAATTAAACTTGAAACTTGGCCATGAAGCAACTTTACTCTTAATCATCAAAACAGCTTGAGCATGGAAGATTTTAACAAGAAAAATTCAGCAACACGGAAAGCAACGAAAATATGTTGTTTTCGTTGTATTGTTGTATTTCAACAATGTATATCTCCATCCAATAAATAATATCTACACCATATACACTTTGTCCAACTTAGCACAAAGTCATCTCCGTATTCAAGAAGCTTACGTTGTTCAAAATTAAACTTTAAACTTGGCCATGAAGCAACTTTACTCTTAATCATCAAAACAGCTTGAGCATGGAAGATTTTAACAAGAAAAATTCAGCAACACGGAAAGAAACGAAAATATGTTGTACTCATCTACTGCAAGCAATGAACATCGTTTTAATGACAACTGTGTTGTTATTTAAAATTACCATCACTTTGATGGAAACATCACAACATTTTTTGTTCATAATAGAAACACAAAGATAAACAAGCATCAAATTAAAAACACAAAAAAAATGTTCATCACTTCTATTGCATAGCAAAAAAAGGAAATGGGTTCTTCTTACCTCCCCAGAAGTGTGTCTCCTGTCAGGGAGGACCAAAGTGTTGGCGTGGCTGCCCGGGACAATGGTGGAACCGATACTCATCCTGGGTCCAACTAACATGTAGCGTTTGTCTCCTGATCTGTATTGGATGCTGTGACACAGTGTGCCATCATAATTTGTGTCTTGCAGATATTTGGAAGTGTACTCTGTGGATTTGGAGCACTGCATGGCAATCAGCACGATGATGCTGATGACAAAAAGCAGCGACACCGAGCCCAAAGTGATGATCAGATAAAAAGTCACATTATCCTCCTCGTCCACTTTTGCTGCACTTTGGACATCGGAAGCCGCAAAAGCCTCTTTGGGCTCCACAAGTTTGACAGTCACAGTCGCTGTTGTCGAGAGCGAAACGTTGCCGTTGTCTTTGACCAGGATGAGCAGTCGATGCTCCGCCTCGTCCGTCTCCGTGAAGGAGCGAAGTGTTCTGACCTGGCCCGTATAGCGGTCCAAAGAAAACAGACTGTGGTCGCTGACTTGCTGCAGAGAAAACAGCAACCAGCCGTTATATCCGATATCGGCGTCATAGGCTCGGACTTTAGTCACCAAGTCTCCTGCTTTCAAATTACGAGGAATCTCCTCCACACCTTCGGCAGAACCGTTGGAGCTGACTGGATACAGGATGACTGGAGCGTTGTCGTTCTGATCCAGAATGAACACGTTCACTGTCACGTTGCTGCTCAGTGGAGGACTTCCACCATCGGTGGCCACCACTTGGAACTGGAAACTTTTCAGCGTCTCAAAGTCAAAACTTTTTAGCGCAGATATTTGTCCATTTTCAGCATTTATATTGAGGAAAGACATGATGTCATTCAGGCGTCCCTCTCTGACAATGTGATATGAAATAGCTGCATTGTCATTTATATCTTTGTCTGTTGCACTGACATAGAATACTGAATTTCCAGCCGCATTGTTCTCTGTTAAATAAAACTCAAGAGGGTTTTGCTCAAAGTGTGGACTGTTATCATTCACATCTGATATTTGAATATTGAGCGATTTTACAGCTGATAAAGGAGGCTCACCACAGTCAGTGGCCTTTATTGTGATTTCATAATGAGACACTTCCTCTCTGTCCAAATAGTCCTTAGTCACAACTGAAAATATGTTTTCTTTGTAGGATGGCTTTAATTCAAAAGGGACAGCATTTAATATGGTAGAGAGGACTTTGCCATTAACACCCGAGTCTTTATCCTTCACAGTAATGAGGGAAATAACTGTCCCGACTTTTGAGTCTTCAGGCACTGTATTTGACAGTGACGTCACTTCTATTTCTGGAAAGTTATCATTCACATCGCTTATCTTTATAATGACTCTACACTCACCTGTCAAAGGTGGTGTTCCCCTGTCTGAAGCCTCAATGTCTAGTTTATAAACGTCATTTTCTTCATAGTCAACTTTTGCTTTAACTCTAATCACCCCAGTCAATTTCTCAATTTCAAAAACACTATATACATTTCTGTTTAGTGCCTTTGCAAAATTATATTCAATTTCCCCGTTAATACCTTCATCTGGGTCTGTACCGTTTATTTTGAATATTGATTTACCAATCGCAATATTTTCTGCTATTGTAACTTGGTAAATATCCTCACTAAACATGGGTCTGTTGTCATTGCTGTCGAGTACAATAATGGACACATTAAGATTTCCCGATCTTGGTGGTTTCCCTCCATCCACCGCTGTGAGTACCAGCGAGTGTTTTGCCTTTTGTTCCCTGTCCAGATGTTTCTTCAACACCAAAAATGGAATTTTATCCTCACCACTCTGGCGAAGATCGACTTCAAAAAATGCATTTGACGTCAAAGTGTATGCGCGGATGGAGTTCATCCCTGCGTCAGGATCATGCGCTGCATGCAGCTTGAAACGTTTACCGGGCAATGTGTGCTCGGCTATTTCAAACGTTTGCTCTTTTTCAATAAAAACGGGGGAGTGGTCGTTCACATCGGAGATTTCTATAACGACATAATGTATTTCCAATGGGTTTTCCACGATGACTTTGAGCTCAAAAAGGCAGGCGCCGCTGCCCTGACACGAGTCGTCTCTGTCTATTCTCTTGTTCACGTACAACACCCCGTTGTGCTGGTTTACCTCAAAAAAGGCCTCCTTCGATTCGGAAACCACTCGGAACCGTCGATCAGCCAGAGAGCTGATATCAAGGCCCAAATCCTTTGCAACATTCCCCACGACTGTCCCATCTTTAACCTCCTCGGGAATGGAGTAGCGAATTTCTGCCGAACCCCGTCTTGCCAGCAACAGAAGCAAAGCCAAATGAAAAAGAACCCGGTCCTCCATCTCCGACAGCAAAATGCAGCTGCATAAAATGCGTGTAAATGATTGCTCAAATCCAAGTCATTTTTTTGCCAAATGTGATGCTGCTCCAACCAGAATCTCGGATGAACTCCGTCCAGATGCCGCCCGAGATTTTGTCAGCCTCAAACAAAAGAAATCCAGGGAAGGGACGCTATGTCCATGATTTTTTATGTTACACTGACACCAAGAGGCGCAAAACCACAGACTGCAGGCCGATTAGGGACCGTTAACAATTCCGCCATTTAATAAATGACACATAACTTGGTATTATTGCCAATATCTAACTATAATAATTAGATGTGAATTCCACATCTACCACATGGAAAGAAGTGTTCTTGTTCCAAAATTATCGTTGATTTTAAATTACTGTAGTGATTTAATTCTGATAAACGAAAACAGATGCTTGAGTGTGATTTGCAAAGCATGTAAATAAATTAAATCATCAATTTGTCCCAAATAAAATGTTTTTTTTAAATTTAACTAAATGCAAGAAATCAGGCCTATTAGCTAACATTTCAGTTTTTCTAACTTATCACAAAACCATCTATTAGAAAAGTTGATACTCCTCTATACTGCGATTGAAACTTGTGGTGAAACAATCGTTAAAGCAGTGAAACGGCTTAAGTGGGGAATATTTTACGCAATCTTTTCAATCACTGAATTGTAAGAAAGTGAGAAAATTGTTTTTTCTTACCTCCCCAGAGGTGTGTCTGTTGTCAGGGAGCACCAGAGTGTTGGCGTGGCTGCCCGGTACTATCGTGGAACCGATACTCATTCTGGGTCCAACTAACATGTAGCGTTTGTCTCCTGATCTGTACTGGATGCTGTGACACAGTGTGCCATCATAATTTGTGTCTTGCAGATATTTGGAAGTGTATTCTGTGGATTTGGAGCACTGCATGGCTATCAGCACGATGATGCTGATGACAAAAAGCAGCGACACCGAGCCCAAAGTGATGATCAGATAAAAAGTCACATTGTCCTCCTCGTCCACTTTGGCTGCACTTTGGACATCAGAAGCCGCAAAAGCCTCTTTGGGCTCCACAAGTTTGACAGTCACAGTCGCTGATGCCGAGAGCGAAACGTTGCCATTGTCTTTGACCAGGATGAACAGTCGATGCTCCGCCTCGTCCGTCTCCGTGAAGGAGCGAAGTGTTCTGATCTGGCCCGTATAGCGGTCCAAAGAAAACAGACTGTGGTCGCTGACTTGCTGCAGGGAAAACAGCAACCAGCCGTTATATCCGATATCGGCGTCATAAGCTCGCACTTTAGTCACCAAGTCTCCTGCTTTTATGTTGCGGGGAATCTCCTCCACACCTTCGGCAGAACCATTGGAGCTGATTGGATAGAGGATGACGGGAGCGTTGTCGTTCTGATCCAGAATGAAAACGTTCACTGTCACGTTGCTGCTCAGTGGAGGACTTCCACCATCGGTGGCCACCACTTGGAACTGGAAACTTTTCAACGTCTCAAAGTCAAAACTTTTCAGCGCTGATATGTCGCCATTTTCAGGGTTGATGTTTAAAAATGTTGACATTTGAACTTGGCTTCCTTCTCCTCTGTTAATGTGATATGTCAGCGCTGCATTTTCATTCAAGTCTCTGTCAAATGCAGTGACAAAAAAAATGGACTTCCCCGGCATGTTATTTTCCAGCAAATAAAGTTGGATTGGACTTTGCATAAAGGTTGGAATATTGTCATTAACGTCTGACACGTCAACATGGAGAATTTTAAAAGTGGACAGAGGAGGTTGACCACAGTCTGTAGCTGTGATTGTGATGTCATAATCTGCCACTAATTCTCGATCCAGTCTGTCTTTCAGAACCAGCGAGTACATGTTATCTTGAAACGAAGGTTTTAGTTCAAATGGGACATTTTCTGACAGACTACATATGACTTTGCCGTTCAATCCGACATCTTTGTCGGTGATGCTTATGAGAGAAATGACAGTGCCGGGTTTTGAATCCTCCGCTACCGTTTTTGACAGAGATGTCACGTCAATTTCGGGTTGGTTGTCATTTTCGTCAACTATTTTAATTATCACTCGGCAATCGGTACTCATTGGTGGGTGTCCTTTGTCTGTGGCATGGACATCTAATTTGTAAACGTCAACCTTCTCAAAATCAATTCGGCCCTTCACTTTTATTTCACCGGTGTTTTTATCCAAACTAAACATTTCATATATTTTACTCTCAAGTTGTCCTCCAAAATAATATTCAATTTCACTGTTTAATCCATCGTCTAGATCAGTTGCTTCCACCTGAATGATGCTCTTATGGGGCTTCACATTTTCAGATAAAGTTACAGAATAGACGTCTTGTGTGAATGTCGGGTGGTTATCATTCGAATCAAGCACTTTAACTGTGACATTAAGACTTCCAGATCTTGGTGGATTCCCACCGTCGACTGCAGTCAGAACAAGTCTGAGCTCAGAATGTTTTTCTCTGTCCAAAGACTTTTGTAAAACTAAGAACGGCACCTTGTCTTCAGCTCTCTCTCTCATTTCTGCACTGAAATATTCATTTGTATTTAATGTATACATACGCACTGTGTTAGTGACAACATCTGGGTCATGTGCAATTGGTAACTGGAAGCGTCTACCTGGAAGAGTGGACTCAGCTATTTCCAAAATGAATTCTTTCTCTTGAAAAATGGGTGAATTGTCATTAATATCTATAATTTCAATACTAACATGATGTATTTCCATCGGGTTCTCAGCGACCAATTTCAGATTAACTAAACACGGTGGGACGCTCTCACATAGCTCCTCTCTGTTGACGGTTTTACGCACAAAGAGGACGCCATTGTTCACATTTACCTCAAACTGAGCCTCCTCTCCGCCTGAAACAATGCGAAACCGTCTCTCCAGCAATGTGCTGATGTCCAATCCCAAATCCTTGGCAACATTCCCCACCACGGTTCCCATTTTGACTTCCTCTGCGATGGAATATTTGAGCTGTGCTGCAACCTGCTCCAAACTAACCAATATGATGCAGAGAAAGAGACCTCGCCTTTGTCCTGCTGCTCCCATCATCCCAGCATGGATTTCAGCATTGAAATACAAATTTCACCAGAACATGAAACATCCAAATGGCAAAATATTTCTCTCAAATGTATCCGTAAAGTAAAGGCAATAAAGGACTGAAATGACAGCAACATCCGTCTCTGTTGGAGGTACCGTCTCCTCTGATGACGAGAACAAAACGGTTCCAGAAGGGGCAGGACGCCTCATGCTCATCACTCTATACTGATATGACACTGCCACCTTGTGGTTATAATTGGTAATGAGTATGGAGACTATATAATAAATGTGCAACAGTATAATTGTGAGTGTCTGTTACGTAGTTCTTGCCCCACAAAATGTACTTTCTTTCCCTACAATGTTTACGACATCACTCACTGAAGGTTGTCTGTATGGTTAATTTGGTGGATATATTGGTTGCCCTACAATCCTCTACTAACAGTACTTTTTTTATTTAGAAGGAGACCAATTAAATATTTATCGTTCTTAAATCAGATTTTAAATCTGTAGCTTGCAGCCCACAGAGCAGTATGTTCAGTGAGTCATAAAACCAATGCTTAACCCTTGTGTGGTGTTCGTATTTTTGTTACTTAGTCAGTGTTAATGGGTTTAGTGAACCAGCTAGAATGTTGGGTTTTCAAAACAACACAATCAAATAATTTTCTGTTGAAATACTTAACTGATGTTTACTACATCCCAATTGCAAGTCATATGAATGGCAAACCTTATTAATATTTGCCCTTTACCTTTATTACATCACATTTATGAATTAATTTTCCACCCATTTTTTTTTCAAATAAAATGTTGGTTTGTTTTGTTTTTCTAAATCCCATAACAGTGCATTATCACCATGAGGAGAAGGTTTCAGATATGCCTTGTGTTTCTTTTTCTTTTGATAAAAACTGAGCACGGGTTCCACAGACCCAAACACCATACAGGGGTTAAATGTAATCTTACTGACAAAACATCCACTGGGACCTAAATTTAAATTTGCACCAAGTCAGCAGCATCATCACAGTGTTGTTGTCCACAATCCTTCAGGACCATGGACAGCATGAGATAGTTTCATCGAGGGCTGTTCGATTTTGCCTAATAAGAAAAATCCTGATTATTTTCTCTCAAACCCGATTTTACAATTACAATTTCTTTGTAGAATAAAAAAATAATGAAAAATGAAGTATTTTGAATGTCTTTTATTTAAACGTATTTTTTCTTTCTTTAAACTCAAAATGCCAGTCAATTTAATTTAATACACACAGAACAATCCATTGGGATTAACAGCATTTTACTTACACAATAGATTTCAGATCTGTTCTTAATTAAACCAATAATGAAAGAAGAAAGTGCATATACCATCTGAAACGAAATCATCAACATGAGAGAAGGTAGACAGTCAAGTCTGTAAACCAAACAGTCTGTCAGAAAGTCATTTTGCCAACCAGCTAGTGACTAGCCTTTCATCTTTCTCCCTGGTCTTAAACATAAATCAATGATTAGTGCAAAACTGTCACTCAATAATACAATGCACTGTCAAGCTTAAGTACGGATGCAAAGTCCGACTGGACCAGAGGTCCGTTGTAGAGGAGAAAAAAAAAGGGACGACTTTCAGACATTGAGTTACTTGCTCACGGGTTGTATTGTACATGCGGGGCACACATTACACTACAGATCTACTTTTGTCCCATTTATTAACTAAGCGCTCACTTGCCTGCGCAAATAGGAGAATTGCCGGTATAGCCATGAATGTTGTCGTTGTTTCGGACTGCGCACGGGAGGAAGCGGAACTGCAGAGGAAACTACGGTGGCTTAGATACACCAAAAATAACAAAATTGAACGTGCCGATTTGCCGGTTTTAACATTGTTTTAGCCAGAATATTCGCTTACGGTTCAAAATCGCTTAATCGAGCAGCCCTAGTTTCATCCATCCATTAAAAATGGTGTTGAACTAATAATTACGTCTTAAGTCCATCCATCCATTATCAAAAGCGCTTATCCTCACAAGGGTCGCGGGTGTGCTGGAGCCCATCCCAGCTATCAACAGGCAGTAGGCGGAGTACACCCTGAACTGGTTGCCAGCCAATCACAGGGCACACATAGACAAACTAACAACTGCACGCACAATCACACCGAGGGGCAATTTAGAGTCATCAATTAGCCTACCATGCATGTTTTTGGAATGTGCGAGCAAACCGGAGTACACAGAGAAAACCCACGCAGGCACGGGGAGAACATGCAAACTCCACACAGGGAGGCTGGGGCCAGAATTGTACCCACAGCCTCTGAACTGTGAGGCGGACCTGCTAACCAGTCGACTACCGCGCCGCCCTGAAATAATTTCTGTTCGAAGGATATGTGAAGAAAGTAGGTTGGTATAGGGAAATACGTACTGACCATGAAAGAAGATCAAATATTCAGCCACTCTTACACACAAGGGAAGTAAAAGATGATAACGGTAAAGAGTTGAACATTTTCAAATGTCCGTTTTGTTAGTGTATCTTGTATTCTCCCATATCTGCTTTCTGTTGCCCAGCCCTTTCCTGTTCCAGTAGGGTTTAGCCAAGTGGTTTCTCCAAATCTGGTTGTGTGTCAAATTATTGTCCAGCTGTGATGCTTTTTAATGTTGAACTTATGTGATGTTATCAATTTTATTGTTGGTATCTTGAGTTGTAGTTTTGTATCCTAGTTACTGTCATTTTGTTCATACTGTAGTTATTGTTTCATTTGGATTAAACAGTCACCACTTGTAAACACAACACACAGCAGTCCAATCACACTACCACACAACTATATTGAGGGATCCACAGCAACACCATAAAACATTGCAGCTACGCATACAGCAGACCTGTTAAAAACATTGAACAAATGTGCCCTTTACCTCCACATACAGTATGTGGAATAGCTTCCAAGGACTATGTGGAATGCTCAAAGATGGGAAATTGCTTTGACATCATTGTCGATATTAAATATCCTAAAAATAACCATCAGAATGGAGCACCACGGAAAGAAATAGAAACACTGTTTTTTTCCCCCTCAACTACAGCATTCAAAAGGAAAAGCATTTATCAAAGTAAAAAATGTATTTTTCTTACCTCCCCAGAAGTGTGTCTCCTGTCAGGGAGTACCAGAGTGTTGGCGTGGCTGCCCGGGACAATGGTGGAACCGATACTCATCCTGGGCCCAACTAACATGTAGCGTTTGTCTCCTGATCTGTACTGGATGCTGTGACACAGTGTGCCATCATAATTTGTTTCTTGCAGATATTTGGAAGTGTACTCTGTGGATTTGGAGCACTGCATGGCGATCAGCACGATGATGCTGATGACAAAAAGCAGCGACACCGAGCCCAAAGTGATGATCAGATAAAAAGTCACATCGTCCTCCTCGTCCACTTTTGCTGCACTTTGGACATCGGAAGCCGCAAAAGCCTCTTTGGGCTCCACAAGTTTGACAGTCACAGTCGCTGTTGCAGAGAGCGAAACGTTGCCATTGTCTTTGACCAGGATGAGCAGTCGATGCTCCGCCTCGTCCGTCTCCGTGAAGGAGCGAAGTGTTCTGATCTGGCCCGTATAGCGGTCCAAAGAAAACAGACTGTGGTCGCTGATTTGCTGCAGGGAAAACAGCAACCAGCCGTTATATCCGATATCGGCGTCATAGGCTCGGACTTTAGTCACCAAGTCTCCCGCTTTCAAATTGCGAGGAATCTCCTCCACACCTTCGGCAGAACCATTGGAGCTGATTGGATAGAGGATGACGGGAGCGTTGTCGTTCTGATCCAGAATGAACACGTTCACTGTCACGTTACTGCTCAGTGGAGGACTTCCACCATCGGTGGCCACCACTTGGAACTGGAAACTTTTCAGCGTCTCAAAGTCAAAACTTTTCAGCGCTGATATGTCGCCATTGTCAGGGTTGATGTTTAAAAATGTTGACATTTGAACTTGGCTTCCTTCTCCTCTGTTAATGTGATATGTCAGTGCTGCATTTTCATTCAAGTCTTTATCAAATGCAGTGACAGAAAAAATTGACTTTCCCGGCGTGTTATTTTCCAGCAAATAAAGTTGGATTGGATTTTGCATAAAGGTTGGAATATTGTCATTAACGTCTGACACGTCAACATGCAGAATTTTAAAAGTGGACAGAGGAGGTTGACCACAGTCTGTAGCTGTGATTGTGATGTCATAATCTGCCACTAATTCTCGATCCAGTCTGTCTTTCAGAACCAGCGAGTACATGTTATCTTGAAACGAAGGTTTTAGTTCAAATGGGACATTTTGTGACAGACTACATATGACTTTGCCGTTCAATCCGACGTCTTTGTCGGTGATGCTTATGAGAGAAATGACAGTGCCGGGTTTTGAATCCTCCGCTACCGTTTTTGACAGAGATGTCACGTCAATTTCGGGTTGGTTGTCATTTTCATCAACTATTTTTAATATCACCCTGCAATAGGTGCTCATTGGAGGTTGTCCTTTGTCTGTGGCATGGACATCTAATTTATAAACATCAACCTTCTCAAAATCTATTTGGCCCTTTACCCTTATTTCACCAGTGTTTCTATCTAAACTGAACATTTCATAGGTTTTGGAATCAAGTTGTCCTCCAAAGTAATATTCAATTTCACTGTTTAATCCATCGTCTAGATCAGTAGCTTCCACCTGAATGATGCTCTTATCGGGTTTCACATTTTCAGATAAAGTTACAGAATAGACGTCTTGTGTGAATGTCGGGTGGTTATCATTCGAATCAAGCACTTTAACTGTGATATTAAGACTTCCAGATCTTGGTGGATTCCCACCGTCGACTGCAGTCAGAACAAGTCTGTGCTCATAATGTTTTTCTCTGTCCAGAGGCTTTTCTAAAACTAAAAGTGGCACCTTGTCCTCACCTATTTCTCTAAATTGTGCGCTAAAATATTCATTTGTACTTAATTTATACATACGCACTGTGTTAGTGACAACATCTGGGTCATGTGCAATTGGTAACTGGAAGCGTCTACCTGGAAGAATGGACTCAGATATTTCCAAAATGAATTCTTCCTCTTGAAAAGCGGGAGGATTGTCATTAATATCTATAATTTCAATACTAACATGATGTATTTCCATCGGGTTCTCAGCGACCAATTTCAGATTAACTAAACACGGTGAGACGCTCTCACATAGCTCCTCTCTGTTGACGGTTTTACGCACAAAGAGGACGCCATTGTTCACATTTACCTTAAACTGAGCCTCCTCTGCGCCTGAAACAATGCGAAACCGTCTCTCCATCAATGTGCTGATGTCCAATCCCAAATCCTTGGCAACATTCCCCACCACGGTTCCCACTTTGACTTCCTCTGCGATGGAATATTTGAGCTGTGCTGCAACCTGCATCAAACTAACCAATATAATGCAGAGAAAGAGACCTCGCCTTTGTCCTGCTGCTCCCATTATCCCAGCTTGGATCACAGCATTGAAACACAAATTCCACCAAAACATGAAACATCCAAATGGCTAAATATTCCTCTTCAATGTCTCCCAAAAGTAAAGACAATAAAGGACTGAAATGACAGCAACATCCGTCTCTGTTGAAGGTACCGTCTCCTCTGATGACGAGACAAAACGGTTCCAGAAGGGGCAGGACGCCTCATGCTTATCACTCTATACTGATATGACACTGCCACCTTGTGGTTATAATTCGTAATGAGCATGGAGACTATAAACATGTCTATAAAATATGCACTGTGTGATTGTGAGTTCCTGTTTCATTGTTCTTGCCCCACAAAATGTACTTGTACTTTCCCTCAAATGTTTAGGACATCACTCACTGAAGGTTGTCTACTGTAGTTAATTTGGTAGATATTGTGGTTGCCCTACAATCCTCTTCTATCACCCCCCTTTTTCATTTAAAATCCAACCCATTAAACAATTATCCCTCTCAAATCAGAATTTAAATCTGTAGATTGCAGCCCACAAAACAGTATATACAATTCAATCCAAACACCAACGTTCAGTGAGTCACACAAACCAATGCTTAATTGTACTCTACTGACAAAAGATCCACTGGAAACTAAATTGACATTTTTACCAAGTCAGCAGCATCATCATAGTGTTGTCCAGAATGTTTCAGCACCACGGACAGCGGTGAAATTGTTTCAGTCCGAAGGATATGTGAAGAAATTATCGGTTGGTAGGCAAGTATATGTATAAATACTGACGATGAGGGAAGCTCAAATGCTCTGTCACTCTTACACAAGCGAAGTAAAATACAGTATGGGTAAAGAGTTGAAAATGTGCAAATGTCCATCTTGTTAGTGTATCTGTTGTTCTCTCCATATCTGCTTTCTGTTGCCCAGCCCTTTCCTGTTCCTGTAGGGTTTAGCCAAGTGGTTTCTCCACATCTGGTTATGTGTCAAAGTATTGTCCAGCTGTGGTGCTTTTTATTTTTGAACTTATTTGATGTTGTCAATTTTATTGTTGGTATCTTGAGTTGTTGTTTTGTAGTCCGGTTACTGTCATTTTGTTCATACTGTAGTTATTATTTCATTTGGATCAAACAGTCACCACTTGTAAACACAACACACAGCAGTCCAATCACACTACCACACAACAATATTGAGGGATCCACAGCAACACCATAAAACATTGCAGCTACGCATACTGCAGACCTGTTAAAAATATAATTGATAAAATGTTCCATTTACATCCACAAATGCGTGGCCTTCAAGGACTATTGTAAATGCTCAAAGTTTGTAAGTTATTTTAACCAAAGTGAACTTTAACAACACTCAGATATGATAGCAGCAGAAACCCTGATTGAGACATAATTGTCGATCTTAAATGTCATAAAAATAACTGTCAGAATGCATCACCAAGGAAAGTAAAGGAAACCGTTTTTTTCCCCTCAACTATAGCATCTAACAGAAATTGTCAACAATCCAAGATTAAAATATAATTCAGTAAATGTTAACACAACAACATCGTTGCTGTTAGCAGAAAAACTGTTTTAAGTGGATCAAACTGCACACTCATGGTGCACATGATGTCGGTTGTAAGCATTTATCAAAGTAAAAAATGTCTTTCTTACCTCCCCAGAAGTGTGTCTCCTGTCAGGGAGCACCAGGGTGTTGGTGTGGCTGCCCGGGACTATGGTGGAACCGATACTCATTCTGGGTCCAACTAACATGTAGCGTTTGTCTCCTGATCTGTATTGGATGCTGTGACACAGTGTGCCATCATAATTTGTGTCTTGCAGATATTTGGAAGTGTACTCTGTGGATTTGGAGCACTGCATGGCGATCAGCACGATGATGCTGATGACAAAAAGAAGCGACACCGAGCCCAAAGTGATAATCAGATAAAAAGTCACATTGTCCTCCTCGTCCACTTTTGCTGCACTTTGGACATCGGAAGCCACAAAAGCTTCTTTGGGCTCCACGAGTTTGACAGTCACAGTCACTGTTGCAGAGAGCGAAACGTTGCCGTTGTCTTTGACCAGGATGAGCAGTCGATGCTCAGCCTCGTCCGTCTCCGTGAAGGAGCGAAGTGTTCTGATCTGGCCCGTATAGCGGTCCAAAGAAAACAGACTGTGGTCGCTGACTTGCTGCAGGGAAAACAGCAACCAGCCGTTATATCCGATATCGGCGTCATAGGCTCGCACTTTAGTCACCAAGTCTCCTGCTTTTATGTTGCGGGGAATCTCCTCCACACCTTCGGCAGAACCGTTGGAGCTGACTGGATACAGGATGACGGGAGCGTTGTCGTTCTGATCCAGAATGAACACGTTCACTGTCACGTTGCTGCTCAGTGGAGGACTTCCACCATCGGTGGCCACCACTTGGAACTGGAAACCTTTCAGCGTCTCAAAGTCAAAACTTTTCAGCGCTGATATGTCACCATTGTCGGGGTTGATGTTTAAAAATGTTGACATTTGAACTTGGCTTCCTTCTCCTCTGTTAATGTGATATGTCAGCGCTGCATTTTCATTCAAGTCTTTATCAAATGCAGTGACAGAAAAAATGGACTTCCCCGGCGTGTTATTTTCCAGCAAATAATGTTGGATTGGACCTTGCATAAAGGTTGGAATATTGTCATTAACATCTGACACTTCAACATGCAGAATTTTAAAAGTTGACAGAGGAGGTTGACCACAGTCTGTAGCTGTGATTGTGATGTCATAATCTGCCACTAATTCTCGATCCATTCTGTCTTTCAGAACCAGCGAGTACATGTTATCTTGAAACGAAGGTTTTAGTTCAAATGGGACATTTTCTGACAGGCTACATATGACTTTGCCGTTCAATCCGACGTCTTTGTCGGTGATGCTTATGAGAGAAATGACAGTGCCGGGTTTTGAATCCTCCGCTACCGTTTTTGACAGAGATGTCACGTCAATTTCGGGTTGGTTGTCATTTTCGTCAACTATTTTAATTATCACTCGGCAATCGGTACTCATTGGAGGTTGTCCTTTGTCTGTGGCGTGGACGTCTAGTTTGTAAACATCAACCTTCTCAAAATCAATTTTGCCCTTTACACTTATTTCACCAGTGTTTTTGTCCAAACTGAACATTTCATATATTTTAGATTCAAGTTCTCCACCAAAATAATATTGAACTTCTCCATTTATTCCATCGTCGAGGTCAGTTGCTTCAACCTTGATAATGCTTGTGCCCAATTTCACATTTTCTGACAAAGTTACAGAATGCACTTCTTGCGTAAATGTTGGGTGGTTATCATTAGAGTCAAGCACAATAACGGTAACATTAAGACTTCCGGATCTTGCTGGATTTCCACCATCAACTGCAGTAAGAACAAGTTTGTGCTCAGTATCTTTTTCTCGGTCAAGAGACTTTTGTAACACTAAGAAGGGTATCTTATCATCTCCTCTGTCTCTAATTTGAATATTAAAATATTCATTCATGCTTAATTTGTATGCACGCACTGTATTAACAATGACATCTGGGTCATGTGCGCTGGGTAATTGAAAGCGTTTTCCAGGAAGTGTAGATTCTGAGATTTCTAAAATCTTCTCTAAGTCTTGAAAAGTCGGTGAATTGTCATTAATATCTATAATTTCAATACTAACATGATGTATTTCCATCGGGTTCTCAGCGACCAATTTCAGATTAACTAAACATGGTGAGACGCTCTCACATAGCTCCTCTCTGTTGACGGTTTTACGCACAAAGAGGACGCCATTGTTCACATTTACCTCAAACTGAGCCTCCTCCGCACCTGAAACAATGCGAAACCGTCTCTCCACCAATGTGCTGATGTCCAAACCCAAATCCTTGGCAACATTCCCCACCACGGTTCCCACTTTGACTTCCTCTGCGATGGAATATTTGAGCTGTGCTGCAACCTGCTCCAAACTAACCAATACGATGCAGAGAAAGAGACCTCGCCTTTGTCCTGCTGCTCCCATCATCCCAGCATGGATTTCAGCATTGAAATACAAATTTCAACAAAAAAATGAAACATCCAAATGGCTAAATATTTCTCTCAAATATATTCCAAAAGTAAATGCAATAAAGGACTGAAATGGCAGCAACATCCGTCTCTGTTGAAGGTACCGTCTCCTCTGATGACGAGAACAAAACGGTTCCAGAAGGGGCAGGACGCCTCATGCTCTTCACTCTATACTGATATGACACTGCCACCTTGTGGTTATAATTCGTAATGAGCATGGAGACTATTAACATGGTTATAAAATGTGCATCAGTGTGATTGCGAGTTGCTGTCACGTAATTCTTGCCCCACAAAATGCACTTTCTCTCCCTAAAATGTTTAGGACTAACTGAAGTTTGTGTACCATGGTAAATTTGACCTAAAAACACACATTTAAATTTGCACCAAGTCAGCAGCATCATCACAGTGTTGTTGTCCTGAATCCTGAATCCTGTGTGTCAGAACCACGGACACCGGTGAAACATTTTTCAGTCCAAAGGATATGTGAAGAGAGTAGGTTGGTAGGGAAGTATTTGTATACATAGATACTGACCACGAGGGAAGCTCAAATGCTAAGCCACTCTTACACATATGTAAAAGATGATCAGCGTAAAGTGCTGTGAATTTGCAAATGTCCCTATTGTTAGTGTGTTTTATATTCTTTCCATATAAGCTTTCTGTTGCCCAGCCCTTTATTGTTCCTGTGCCAAGTGGCTTCTCCACATCTGGTTATGCGTCAAATTATATTTCAGCTGTGATGCCTTTTAATGTTGAATTGATTTAAAGTTGTCATTTTTGGTATCTTGAGTTATCCAGTTACTGTTGTTTTGTTCATACTGTTTTTGTTATTGTCTTCATTTGGATCAAACAGTCACCACTTGTAAACACAACACACAGCAGTGCGATCACACTACCATGCAACCATATTGAGGGATCCACAGCAAAACCATAAAACATTGCAGCTAAGCATACACCAGACATGTTAAAAAACATCGGGGAAAAAATTGCCTTTTACCTCCACGGATGTGGAATGGCTTCCCAAGTCTCTTGTAAAATGCTCAAAGCTTGGAAATTGCTCTCATCAAAGTGAATTTTAACAACACTCAGATATCATAGCAGCAGAAACCCTGATTGAGACATAATTGTCGTTCTTAAATGTCATTAAAATAACCGTCAGAATTCATCACCAAGGAGAGTAATGGAAACACTGTGTTTTTCCCTCAACTACAGCATCTAACAGAAATTGTCAACAGTCCAAAAAGATTAAAATGTAATTCAGTAAATGTTAACACAACAACATCGTTGTTGTTAGCAGACAAAACAGTTTTAAGTGGATCAAATTGCACACACATGGTGCACATATTATCTGTTTCAAGCATTTATCAAAGTAAAAAAATGTCTTTCTTACCTCCCCAGGAGTGTGTCTCCTGTCAGGCAGCACCAGAGTGTTGGCGTGGCTGCCCGGGACGATCGTGGAACCGATACTCATCCTGGGTCCAACTAACATGTAGCGTTTGTCTCCTGATCTGTATTGGATGCTGTGACACAGTGTGCCATCATAATTTGTGTCTTGCAGATATTTGGAAGTGTACTCTGTGGATTTGGAGCACTGCATGGCGATCAGCACGATGATGCTGATGACAAAAAGCAGCGACACCGAGCCCAAAGTGATGATCAGATAAAAAGTCACATTGTCCTCCTCGTCCACTTTTGCTGCATTGTTGTCATCAGAAGCCGCAAAAGCCTCTTTGGGCTCCACAAGTTTGACAGTCACAGTCGCTGTTGCCGAGAGCGAAACGTTGCCGTTGTCTTTGACCAGGATGAGCAGTCGATGCTCAGCCTCGTCCGTCTCCGTGAAGGAGCGAAGTGTTCTGATCTGGCCCGTATAGCGGTCCAAAGAAAATAGACTGTGGTCGCTGACTTGCTGCAGGGAAAACAGCAACCAGCCGTTATATCCGATATCGGCGTCATAGGCTCGCACTTTAGTCAGCAAGTCTCCTGCTTTCAAATTGCGAGGAATCTCCTCCACACCTTCGGCAGAACCATTGGAGCTGATTGGATAGAGGATGACGGGAGCGTTGTCGTTCTGATCCAGAATGAACACGTTCACTGTCACGTTGCTGCTCAGTGGAGGACTTCCACCATCGGTGGCCACCACTTGGAAATGGAAACTTTTCAGCCTCTCAAAGTCAAAACTTTTTAGTGCTGAAATTGTGCCGGTGATCTCATTAATATTCAAAAATGATGTCACACTGTCACTTTTCCGTTGGAGTGAATACGTCACCGCTGCATTTTCTTCCCCATCAGCATCTGTGGCGCTCACAGAAAATAAAGACACTCCTGCTTTGTTGTTTTCCAGCACGTAAAACGTATAAGGGCTTTCATTGAATAAAGGCTTATTATCATTGACATCCAGTACATCTACATGTATGACCTTAGTAGAGGACATAGGGGGTGTCCCTAAATCTTTTGCTGTTATTTCGACATCATACACATGCTCTTTCTCTTTGTCTAAAAAGTCCTTTGTGACAAGAGAGTATGATTGTCCATCTGGGGACGACTTGAGGGCAAAGGGCAAGTGCTCTGGCAGGCTGCAGACCACCTGTCCATTCACACCTGAGTCCATATCATTAACGCCCACCAGCGCTACCACTGTACCGAGAGGGGCGTCCTCTGCAATGCGACTCAACAATGATGTTATGTCTATTTTGGGTCGGTTGTCATTCACATCCTCCACTCGGACTACAACATTACATTGTGTGGACAGTGACACTGCGCCTTTGTCCACAGCCAACACCTTCAACTCATAGACTTGTCTATCTTCAAAATCGAGATCTCCTTTTACTGTTAGTTCCCCGTTTTTTTTATTCAAATCAAATGGCACGCTGGAGAGGCCTCTGAATTTGCTCCGTAGCGAATATTCAATCTCACCGTTGTGTCCCTCATCTGAGTCTGACGCGTTCACTGTCAGCAGATATGTCCCCACAGGTGCATTCTCCTTTACACTAATGGAGTATTTCTGATGGTCACACACTGGTGCGTTATCATTTACATCAGATACAATAATGGTGATGTTAATAGTACTAGTCTTAGGTGGTTTTCCCCCATCTGCGGCTGTTAATATTAACTGCTGCTGTGCTGTGTTTTCTCTATCCAAAGGCCGCTGTAGCACAAGAAAAGGCACCTTCCCCTCCTCACCAAATTCTTCAGTTTCTAGGTGAAAAAACGGGTTGTGGTTCAGCTTGTACGTCTGGATGGAATTCAAGCTAACATCCAAGTCTTGGGCTCCCTCCACTTGGAGTTTGGATCCAACCACAGTGGATTCCAGCACCTCTAAAGTACAATTATCATCAAGGAATCTCGGTGAGTTATCATTTACATCCAGTACCTCAACAAGGACTTGATGCATCTCCAGAGGGTTTTCCACAACCACTTTGAGATTCGTGACGCATGGCATAGTGTTACCGCACAGATCCTCCCGGTCTAATCTCTGGTGGACAGATAGAACACCATCTCTCTGATTTACCTTGAACTGCTCCTGCTTTGTTCCTGACACCACACGGAGATTTCTCTCCGGCAGCCTCCCGACTTCCAGTCCAAGGTCCTTGGCAACATTTCCAACCACTGTTCCCAGTTTTACTTCCTCCTGGATTGAATATCTTATTTGAGCAGCGATTCCCTCTGGATGAAAAACAATTAGCAGTGGCAAACACAAAGAAATCCATGTCTCCAGCCATTGTCCTCCCATGACGCATCTTGCCATTGTTAATCAGGGACGATTCCTAACCACACCTATTAAATATTTCTTGTAGGCTGTATTTCCAGTGTTTTATAACGGATCAAATATTCAAGAGAGTAATCAATTTCTTGGAACAACGATCGCTGTTTCTCGTCGGCTGGTTCGCCTCTGTCGGTTGACGGTGAATCTAGAAGTGAGGAAAATTGACGCTACTTACACCCACTCCCATATATAGTCTAACAGCGCGGCCTACTGTCAATAACGTGATACTGCAGCGGGATAAAAGTCAGAGTAATGTATTCAACTATTTCATTATGCCTAATACTCCACATACTTTAAGTCAACTTTTAAGTATATAAAAATTAAGTCATGCAGTAAAAATTGCATTGCTCATATCCCATTTTGACTACCATATCCGTTAGATCTCAAATCACTTATGAACCTGATTATACCCTTCCTTTGATTGAGCTTTTATTCAAGATTCACATATTTTTGTCCATGCATAGACTCTGTGGCAATAATAAATGTTTTTGACATCTAATTGGTCCAATTTATAAAGTATGTGGTGCAAGATTAAAGCCCGTATTGGACATTCTTGGCTAATCTTGACAAATAAGGTTGACTTCCCAGTGTAATAAGTTTTGGGGGGTGGGGGAATGTAGGCTTTCAACATTATACCAGACATATGACATGTTTAAGCTTCAGCAACCAACTAGCAGAGTTGAATGCGAAATTGGGGGCACACAATAAATTACACACATTATAAATTAAAACCACTGTTGCCGTGGACATATTCAGAGATACTTTTATTAAATGTTACCAAAAAGGTGCCCTTCTATTAATTTATATTTGAATTGCAAACATATTTCTTTGAAACTGAAAATTGCTTTGGAAACATCATTTAAAGGGACATCTGCGCTAAAAAAAAAGTTTACCACTACTGAGACCACAATTTGATAATTGTTTCTATAATGGGTGTTTTCTTAATTTGGAGTAAAAAAGTTAAAAGTCTTTTCATGCGGAGAGAATAGGAATTAACTTTTGTTTAACTTAACCTTTACTTGTCAATGTAAGGCAATTGAGAGCAGATTCTCATTTGCACTGCCAGTGCCCCCTGGCAGCAATGAAAATCTCATGATTGAGGTTGGCAAGATTTATATATGCATCCATCCATCCATTATCGGTACCGTTTATCCTCACAAGGGTCGCGGGGCGTGCTGGAGCCTATCCCAGCTGTCTTCGGGCAGTAGGCGGGGGACACCCTGAATTGGTTGCCAGCCAATCGCAGGGCACACAGAGACAAACAAACATCCACACTCACAATCACACCTAGGGGCAATTTAGAGAGTCCAATCAACTTACCATGCATGTTTTTGGAATGTGGGAGGAAGCCGGAGTACCCGGAGGAAACCCACGCAGGCACGGGGAGAACATGCAAACTCCACACAGGGAGGCCAGAGCCGGGATCGAACCCACGACCTCTGAACTGTGAGGCGGACCTGCTAACCAGTTGACCACCATGCCGCCCTCAAGGAGGACTTATTAAAATAAATTTACATCGAATCTAAGTAAAACGTTTTTAAAAATTAAGATCAAGATGTTGCATGTAGCCACAATAGTATTTGTACAGTTTGTGGAAAGTATGTAATGTATATAGGGCGGCGCGGTGGTCAACTGGTTAGGATGTCCGCCTCACTTTTCAGTTTGCATGTTCTCCCCGTGCCTGCGTGGGTTTTCTCCGGGTACTCCGGTTTCCTCCCACATTCCCAAAACATCCAAACATCATAAGGATGACTCCAGTGGCAACAAGATATTCAGCTGCTAATGTCCAGGAAATTTCACGCACCTTTCTCCTGTTCATCACACCAAACATTGAAAAAGTCAGAGGCCACTGAAGCCATTTCGGAAGATATTGAGGGACCTGAATCTTGTCTTGATCCACCTGTGGTTGCAGCTGGGTCAATCAAAAGAGAAAAGATGCAAGTTCTGACCCTGGAAGTAAGACTCCAAGACAAAAGCAATGCACCGTACATGTTAGATATACCTGCAATATATATATATATATATATATATAAGCCCATTCTCACATTCGCACATGGTGTCCTACATGTGCTAAATAGAGTTGATGTTGAAAATTGTTCAGAAAGGAAAGCAACATTTTGTTGTTTTGTTAACAGAGAAGTATTTTTATGATTCACTTCATAAAAAAATTAAAAGAATAAACTGCTGACAAAAAGTTCCAGATTGTTGACTTTTTTTCCCTTTCAATATAATTACTTCAGAAGTAATGAATAATTCCAGATTGTTTACTCTTTCCCCTTTCAATACAATTACTTCAGAAGTAATTACTTCACATTTTATATAATAGCGATAATATATATTTTCTGTGTAAAAGAAAAGTGTTATGACATTTGGTTTGTGTTTAAAAAAAGCATAATAATGGTCATTGATGATTTTTTGTTTGTTTGTGTCACAAATACACGATAAAAATTAATTAAATTGTGTTGAATTGATAAATAACAGGTTGTTTCATCATGCAAAATAGATTTGGGATTTAAATTTAAATTAAGTTTCTTTATTTTGGGGCTTTGGTAGGGCGGGCCTTTTTTGACCCATAGGACAAGGAGAGTAAACAGAATGTTGAGATCACACAAGGATTAAAATATTCAGAATACCTCTGAATTGTACGGAATATGGCATGAAGTACATTCATATTATTTCTGTCCATCCAGTACCCTCCCATCATTGTCCTCGTGCAGAGTGGACAACAGCGACCTCTCGTGGAGAATATTTGTATGTGCTACTATTATACGTTCATTCACGTCTGTGTTTGTATTGTCAAAAACAGTGCCTTAATAATAATTGTTGAATTGGGAGTAGACCATTGTATCAATACTGTAATGTAATTCATATTATGTGTAAATATATCGCCCATTAAAAAAAAAATCCAATTGGCACACCCCTCTCCACGATTGAGTCATACTTCTGGATGTAGGCCAAATCAATCTGCGCATGCCCAAGCGCTGCCGCATACTGCAACGTAAAACCCCTCCCGTCCCTCCCTCCACACTGCACCATTTCGAACTCAACTGATTTCCATTAACACTCAAGTGAAAGGATGTTCCGTCGTCTGCACGCGCGTGCGTGAGCATTGTGTTTATGCTGGAATATTAGATGACGGACTACGTCAGAGCACCAGGCACAACGCCCTTCAGGGAGCAGACAGCTCGTAGCCATGGCAACGCAGCTCCTTTCCGCAGGTCACTACTGAAGGAAGGAGATGGGGGAGGGATGCTGTGAAAGCTGCTACCAAAGCAAAACATGATTTACACCGATTCTCCTATACGTGGACGGTGGTTTCAAATTCATTCTTGCATAGTGACTTTGTATAAATCTCACTACCGATGTTAGAGGAAACAATGGTCTGTAACATCCCTATTAAGGGATACTATAGTAAGTACAGTAATTTGGCCTTGATGGAGTATCCCTGCTTGCTTTGTTCTGTGCAGTATGGTCACTGGACCAGAGTATATGTTCATAAGTACGATACAATTTCATTGACTTACATGGTAATTGGTAACAGAGCCTTTCTGTGTCAGTGTGCCTTTGGCGACCATGCAGGAGGCAAACACTGAGGCAGACAGCATTGCATCTTTTGACTAATTAGCTGCTTGGTCAGACTCGATAATGAAGTTATGTAAGCATTCAGTGACAGAAAAAAAAAGTGTCTGTTGATCATGTGCATCATAGTATGTATCAACAGAAAGAATGTTAAACTAGAATGAATGTACTGTACTTAACATCACATAACAAACGTTTGATTAGTTCCCATTTTATTTGTCTGTCATACGATAAGATCACATTACACACACAACTATATATTTCACAGTCAAAGCACCACTGTACAAATGCACTTATTTTTCCTGTAAAACATCATATCTTTAAACATGTAAGATGTGCTGAAATGTTTAACTGCAGGTTATAGATGTAATATTTACTGTATATAAGTGGATGTGAATGGCACTAAAAAAGATGAAAATGACAGCATTATTGAAGAAACATTAAAGTACTTCAGCTCAAAGCATTTTATCTCATTGCATCATCTTCCGGGTTTTAGTTTATGGCTGTTTAGAGTCAAGCATCTTTGTACTCCTGAATATAGTATTCAGTACAGAATTGGAGAAAGTGCCTTTAAATACCTTAATGTACACATTTCAACAAGAAACACCACACAAGCATTACAAAGAAAGCACACCATTTACTGTGGTTGTACCTAAGGTTCTCTGCACAGAACTTCCGTATTGTATTGCAGGTCGCTGTAATACACCTGAGCACAGCTTTCATTGGGTGACAAATACAAAATTCCAGTACTGTAAATATTTTGTTTATATTTTAACGCATTACACAACTTGAGACACTGTTGATGGTAGGGGACATCCACGGTTTGTCTTCTTTAACGAAAAAAGTAAACAATGATGTATACTGTAATTTGCGGTATTTACAAGGAAAGTCATATGGTCCCCAGTTGAATAATTGCTGTTCAAACACACGTTTAGAATAGAAGGAAAACACATGACACTGAAAACATTTGACTGTTTGTCTTCTTGTTGTTTGGCCCACTTCTATTTTGTTCTGGGACGATAAATGTTGATACAAAAAAAGACCTAAAGCTATTTGATTCCATGCAAATAAAAAAAGTGAAAGCTGGTGGAGGCCTCACTTTTCTGTCTATTAACCTAACAACTCAAGTTGTTAACATGAGATAATTTTGTAGTAAAAGTTAGGCACCGCATTACATTTGCAGTGACCAATTTTTACCATTGAATGTACTTTTTTTCTATAGTTGCCCATCTTTTCAAAGCAGTTTGAATTTAGCAAGAATGGGGCATAATATTTATCTTAACCTAACCTTCAATATTTTAAGTCATCAAAATCAATCAATTAGTGCATTATTTAGTGTACAGAATATTACCGTAAATTCCCCTGACGTTTAAGTCACCCGAATCATTACACTCATTCATAACTGTGGCCTTTGCTCACAAAGTCATTTACAAAACCTAAAGTCACTATTTATAAAATTCCATTTCCATTCGTACAAACCACAAGTTGTTGCTTTTTTACTATGTGGTATAATGTGCCATTTCTACTGCCATTAATGACGAAAATGAGAAAGACAAAGTGGGGAGAAAAAAATATATAAAATACTGTACACATAATAGGTGGTCCTTTTAAAGAAACAATCATCTCACATAGGACATTCCATTGTCCACTCATTGTCCCCTTGTTTTGGCTTCTTGGACTATTCACAAGGTCCAGTCTGTTTCTTGGCAAATCACATCTCTTGTAACATATTTTTTGGAATGAAGTGTTGTTGAAGCCATGCGGTCATACCGTGTACGCTGAAGAGTTTCTCAAAAAGGCTTGCATTGGCTTTTCATGTGCTTAAATAATACAGGTAGAGGGGGGTCTAAGAAGGGCTGTGGGTTATTTCCCCATTTACACGGCAGCATTCAGTGGGTTCCAAGTATGAGGAACCAGGCTGAGCAAGACGGGTATGAGAGTGATGCCAAAGCCCTCTGGAGCTCTCCCATCACGACTGGTCCGATATGCAGCTGGGAAGTTCTGGCCTTCATGTGGATCGAGTGCTGCTGGTTGTGGATGTCTGTCAATGAGACCAAAAGATATATTTAAAAACTAGAAACAACTGCATGACATCCATTCTGAGACTATGATGGGGAGGCTACAGGCGGAAGACAGAAAGGGTCGGGCAGATCCTTCAATGTACCATTGTATCATTGAATACATCATGCTTGGGAAATACGAGGAGGAGCAGCGTGGTTGCTAGGAAACTGGGTGACTGGGCTCATTTTGCACATTGCCTGCACAAATGAATAGGTCAGACATGGAAAGTGTGAAATATTTTAGTTTGTAACCAAAACAGTGTGACAGAAACAGCACAGCAAAGGTCCAATTACACTCTAAAAACAGCTGGGGTAAAAATAACACAATTTTGGGTAAAAAAATGGACTAATGCACTATTTGGGTCACTCTGACCCAGTTTCTTGCGTTGTTGTGTACAAAACAGTCCAAATTTTGCAGTTGTTTTGTAAAAAAAATACCCATTACAATTATTTTCTGCAAAAACAACCCAGAGAGTTGGATCAAATTGACCAAAGTAGTGGATTGGTCCATGTTTTACCCAAAATGGTGTTATTTTTAACCCAACTGTTTTTAGAGTGTACAGACATTTCATAATTAGAAATATTAACTTGGAATAATTTGTAATTGAAGCTATGGAAAAAATAATCTTAACATGCATTTGCAACAATTTAAAAGCCTTTTTTATGATCAGTAAAGTCAGCAAGTACACTGAAAAAAATGCAACACCGTTGTTTCTGCTCGCATTTTCTGTTAGCTGAATGTTCTATGCACACAAAAAGGCCTATTTCTCTCATATATTGTTCAAGTATGTCTAAATCTGCCTTAGTGAGCATGTCTCTTTTGACGAGAGATGCTGATTAGACAGAAAGATTATTGCACAGGTGTGCCTTAGGCTGCATAAAATAATAGGCTACTTGAAAATGTGCTGTTTGACTCTATTGTGTTTGGGGAGGTCGACTGGGGGAGAGTGTCTGGTGTGACCGCCATTTTCAACATTCAGTGCCACACATTTAATGTAGAGGTGTGCCTTAGGCCAGTGTTTTTCAAACTTTGTGGTGCCGCGAGATATTGTGTGCCGTGGGAAATTATCTAATTTGTGTGCCTGTGCGGTCTAGCGCCTGGCAGCATAATCATGTCTTTACTACATTGTAGTACTCTTCCATCCCAGAAGGTAGCAGCAGCAGCAGGTAGCTAATTGTCTTTGTTTAGAGACCATCGAATTAATGACGCATGTTTATACAAACAGGTTTCACACTAAGTATCAATATGAAACATTATAAAATATTTTTTTCTTTGTCTTTATTTAATTCCTATTCAAGACGTTATAATGTTAATTCTTCAATGTAAAAAAAATGCTTATATAAACAATATAAGATATATTGTTAAAATAAGCTTTTTTTTTTCACACTTTCAGCTGGGGGTGTGCTGCGGGATATTTTCAATGAAATAAATGTGCCTTGACTCCAAAATTTTGAAAAACACTGCCTTAGGCTACCCACAATAAAAGGTCACTCTAAAATAGATGAGCACCTAAGTGTTGCATTTATAGTTGTATACAGTTTAGTATAGTAAGTAAAAGTCAGTAGGTGCATTTAACCCTTGTATGGAGTTTGTATTTTTGTTACTCAGCCAGTGTTGATGGGTCTGGTGGACCCGCTAGAGTTTTGGGTTTTCAAAACAATACAATCAAATAATTTTCTGTTAAAATACTCGGCAGATGTTTAGTAGGTCACAATTGCAAGTCATATGAAGAGCAAACACTGTTAATATTTGCCATTTACCTTTGTTAGATCACATTTATGAATTAATGTGCTATGCCTTTTTTTTTAAAAATAAAATGTAATTTAAAAAAGAAAATCCCATAACAGTGGGTTATCACCATGAGTAGAAGGTTTCAGATGTATTGAGTCACTTTTCTTTGATAAAAACTGAACGTGGGTCCCACAGACCCGAACACCATACAAGGGTTAAGCACTGGCAACAGTTGACCCATTACTTTGTCCACATACTGTCAAGGACACGTCACATATGTTGTAAATTATGTAATTGTGTCAATCTTGACAACAAATTGTCAGGCGAGCCACCACTGCATGTGGTTACTGTGGCCAAGATTATTAGGGTTCCTTATTTTACAAAAAAATGCACACTTTCTGATATACTGTAGAATACAAAGATAAAAACTATTTTTATTGCTAATAGTTTTTTAGGACATGCATTTGGATAGCTTTACGGGTGGGATTGATGTGATCAACTGCAGACAAAATGTGGACATGAAGAGGTGAACAATGTGACTTTAGGGTGTAAGAGAAAATAAACAGAAATTTGAAACACCAACTGAGAAGAGCACCAACACAAGGGAAACAGAAAAGTTCAAACAGAAGACATCATTTCTTAACAGTGCATCCGCTGAGAGGGAGTGAGACTCCTGCATACCTCCAAGCTGCAGAGTGGCCTTCCCTCATTTAGGGTACTTTAGAGTGGGAAGAAAAAGAAAAGTGAGGTGAGGTTATTACAGGGCTCATAAAGCAATGCATTGTTCATGTATCCTGTGACAAGTGCTTTGATGCAGCGACAACATGAACAAAGTCGCCAGATTCAGCAGCTGTACCCCTGAATAACAGATTACACATGTACCATTCAAAACCAAAATACATTTTTAACATGTTGTCAAGATCACACTTACCTGGTCATATATGAGAGAAAATCTCCAAAGCAGTTTTAATGAATTTAGTTCAGTTTCACTTTAATGTAGTTTTGTTTAGTTTGGCGGGTGCTGCTTTGTAAAACAGAGAGCAAACATTATTAATGGAATTAAGCATCATGGAAACACCATTTACTCCCATCAACCAACCTTAACCCCTTTTTTTTATTTATGGTGTTATTTAAAAAAAGAAATCTGCAGGTGGTTTTGTTTATTGTCGCAGTCCTGTGAAAAACAGTTGTGTCCATTTTTTTCACTTTTACATTAATGGGATTTCCGTGTTGCAGACATCCAATTACCGTGGAATTTTTAAAAAGTGACAAAAGTGGACATTGATTTTTTTCACAAGACAGCGATGATGTATTGATCGTGTTTTCACTATGAACTTTTGATGTCATAACATCAGAAGTTGCACAGGATATTTCATGTGTTTTTTTAGGCATATTATAAGACACTGTGGAAAACAAACACACACTTTATCAACTCACACAGAGACCACATGTGTGCAACACACGGGAATATCTCAATGGATTAAAAATAGTTTGTATGGATCAACGCAACACAGTATAAGAGGATATATACATGTTTGTAAAAACTCCACAAATTGGATGCCATAAAAAGTAGAACATTTCAATATTTATTTGATTATTCTTAGTGTCCACCCTGCACTTTGACATAGTTTTTAAAATTTGAATTTAACTGCTACATTTTGCATCATTGATAAAATGTTGCACTGTAACTACACAACTGGAAACTGCTCTTTACTCTTCATCACTGCTGTGAAAATAGCTAATATTTTTACCTGCAAGGTGGAAGGAGCAGAGTCGCTAGTCTCAGACATGCCTGTGCTCCTGGGAATACTGGACACGATGTATCTGGAGCCCTTTGGCATGGGCTGCCTGACCACCAGCTTTCCTTTCCTGGTCTCTGCGAGAAACATACTGTACCAGTAGGCATCGTTGGACACCAGAGTGGAATCTGCGATGGTGGAGTTCCTCTCACTGATCACACTGTTCCTGCAGGGAGGAGCCGCTTTGCTGGGCTTGACCTTCTGACACTTGAGCACGATGGTGACCAAGATGGTGATGAGCAGCAGGAAGGACACCGAGCCCAGACCGATGACCAAATAGAGGTTGAGGTCCGAGAAGATGTCGTATTCCAGAGGCACCTCGGTCATGTCCGAGTAGGCCTTCACAGCCGTTTCCACCGTGGACAGCGTGATAGTGACCGTAGCAGAGAGAGCGGGCTCCCCGTTGTCCTTGGCAACGACAACCATTCTCTGGTGGCGAGAATCTTTGTAACTGAACATCCTCATGGTGCGGATCTCTCCATTGTACTGGTCCAGACTGAACAAGGAGGCGTCGGTCACCTGCAAGAACTGGTAGGTAACGCGAGAGTTGTGCACGGAATCCACGTCCAAGGCGATCACCTTGGCCACCAGAGAGCCTTTATCTGTGGATCTGGGGATCTTCTCCTCCACCACGGAGCCGTGCGCTCGCCACGGAGAGACGATAACTGGGGCGTTGTCATTCTGATCCACGACGATGATGTGGACGGTCACATTGCTGCTGAGCGGGGGAGAACCAGAGTCTCTGGCCTCGATGTGGAAAAGAAAGTCCTTCTCCATCTCATAGTCAAAAGTCTTGAGTGCGTAAAGGTTCCCGTTCTCTGGATTGATGGAGAACAGCATGGACATGGAGGTGTTGGCAATCTCCTTCTCCAGGATGAAATAAACTAGGTACTGGTTCTCATGGAGGTCAGGATCAAACGCACTGAGGGAACTGAGCAAGGCGCCTGGAGCATTATTCTCCATCACACGTATGGTATAAAAGGATTGAGGGAAAAGTGGGACATTGTCATTCACATCCAGCAGTTGCAAAGTCATAGTTTCATTGTCACTTAAAGGAGGGGAGCCTCTGTCTGTGACAGTAAAGGTGATGTCATATTCTGGAACTTTCTCACGATCTAATGGCTCTGAAACCACTAGCTTATAATAGTTATCGGGGGACTCCTTCAGTTTAAAAGGCATGTTATGTGGGATGTGAAGATCCACTACTCCATTATTGCTTGCGTCCTTATCACTCACACTCACAACTGCTATCACTGTGTCTACAGGTGTGTTTTCTTTAATTGGGCTTTGAAATGACTTGATAGAAATTTCTGGGTGGTTGTCATTCATATCTTTTACCTGTATAGTGACTTTACACTGCCCAGATAAGGAGTTTAGCCCCTTATCACTAGCAATGACTTCCATTTCATAAGATTTCAAATCTTCATAATTAATCATCTCCTTCACTCTGATTTCACCATTTTCTTGATTTAAACTGAACACATTCTGTGTTCTTTCTGATGTGTATAAACTATAAGAATAAAGTACATCAGAATTAGAGCCATCATCTAAATCGGTGGCATTTAATTGAATCACCAGACTGCCAATCGGGGAGTTCTCCATCACTTCTACTAAGTATTTGTCTTTGTCAAATAATGGGGCGTTGTCATTGACATCGAGGACTCGAACAATGATGCTGGCCGTGCCCGTGCGCGTGGGGACTCCACCGTCCACAGCAGTGAGGATGAGATGATGAACAGCCTGCTGCTCTCTGTCCAGCACCTTTGTAAGAATCAAATCTGCAAACTTGGTGCCATCTCTCCCCGTCTGAATTTCAATGTTAAAATGTTGGCTTGAGCTCAGGTGGTAGTTTTGCACAGAATTGGCTCCAACATCCGGGTCCACTGCATTATTCAAGGAGAATCTCTCTCCAACCGGGCTCGACTCGGATATGTCCAAATGCATGGTGCCTCGTCGAAAATGAGGAGCGTTATCATTAATATCGGCGATTTCCACTTCTATGTTGAACATGCGAATTGGATTCTCAATCGTTGCGTCCAATTTCAGAGAGCAATACGTGGTTGTTTTGGAGTTGCACAGTAATTCTCTGTCTATTCTCTCCAAAATAAAGAGCTCTCCCGTATCTTTGTTGATGTCTAGATATTTTTTATTTGCGACCACATCGATGCGCATTTTCCTCTTGTTCAGCGTCCTCACGTCTAAGCCCAAATCGGACGCCAAATTAGCTACAACTGAACCTTCCTCCATCTCTTCAGGAACCGAGTAGTGTGTGACAGACGACACCGTGTCCACTAATGTGCATAAAAAGAGAAGCATGACAAGTGGGCGCGTCTCGACTAACTTACAGAAGCCGTTCGTCATGATGATGATAAATCCTTTAAACACGGCTGAAGGTAGCAAGAGTGGTTCCCCTTTTCAACGAATAAGCACAACGAGGACGTTAATACAACCCTATTTTGGCCCCCACCCCCTTGTGACCAATGTGATGTCACTATTCAAACGTCTGTCTTGTCTTCCTCCAATTAGAATTTGCGGGACTGGTGACCTCACGAGTGTGAAAGATTTTATGGACCGCAGCGACGAAATTCGTTTTCAAGAGTCCTTACAACATTTTTAAAACAACGGACATTCCAACGTTTAATTACTGTATAAAAAGCCAACTGAGACTTTGATTATATATGTCATAACGAAATAACGTCGGATGTTTTCAGACCCGTTACATTATGGAATAAACTTCAGCACACTGCTTGAATCGAACAATAAGGGAATAAGGTACTGATATCCATTTGCAAGTCTTTTTAAACTGTATGTTTTATCTGATTACTTAACAAACATTTCTTTTATAGTAAACTTTAAAGTATACTTGAGCAGTTTGTTGTGGTGGGGTAATAACTCTAAGTACAAAAATAAAGTTAGATATGTCCCATAATACTTAAAACAGTAATAACTCCTTCAAAACACTCAGTCATACTTCTCACTTTACAGTAAATTTTGGGGATGTGTGGGCCTAGTGGTTGTAATGTAAATGATGTGTACGCAGCGACTGTGGGTTATTCTCATTACACTAATTAAATTGCCTTAAAGCCTACTAATAAGTTCATTCAATCATCTCTCTGTCTGTGAGTCATCCATCTATCCATCATCCATTGATTTGTAAAGCCAACTCTGAAGGGTAAGGCTATTCAAGTTTCATTTCCACCTGTGTGCTAATA
Source organism: Filicampus tigris (assembly GCF_054856515.1). Lineage (NCBI taxonomy): Eukaryota > Metazoa > Chordata > Actinopteri > Syngnathiformes > Syngnathidae > Filicampus > Filicampus tigris. Next base: position 23,580,589 of record NC_141218.1, on the reverse strand, counting down.
GTTCCCCTATAGGCCATATCCTAAAGATGAGAATCTGACATGGACTATAAACTTCAAAATATGCAAGTGTATAAAATTTGTCAAATTTAAAGAATTCCAGTGCATCTCAAACATGCTACTGTGTTTAATTCAAATAGTATGCATCACTTAAATGAAAGACTGCAAAGTACCATCAAAAGAGTGACAATAATGTTTTTTGTAAGCCAAGTACATAAGTAAATATCATTCAGTTGTTTCTACAAAGTATGTAATTCTTTTGAGGCTAATTTCATGTCAATCTCATATCAATATACATGTAAACAACAGCATAAGCATTGTGAATTATTTGTCATTTCAAAAATAAGTCCACAAAGTGTATACTTAATAAAGCTCTAATTGTGTGAGTGACCAGGTGGTCAGGGTTGTTATACTGAAATTTAGTTGTTGTTTGTTTTGCAACAATGCAAACATGCAACAACACGATAATACTGATAGTATGTACAGATTTAAGTTTTTATTCTTTTTCTCATGTCTTAAAACTTTTGGCCACTACTAATTTTTCCCAAAAAACAACTGCTGTTATACCGCGGAACAGGGATTCTCAACCAGGGTGTGGTGGGATATTATCCAATAACCTATGAATTATATTTGTCCAAAAATTATTATCTATTGGTAGATACATATATATCGTTAGTTCGTTTATCTAAGCCAGCAACTACAGTGACAAGGCAGAACAATTAATAAAGGCTCCTCTACTAGACGGAGAAGGTACAAAATCTGTGTATCCAGCTGTTGCTATTAGTAAAACAAAATAATTCATGATTTCCTGGAAGTATATCAGCTTTGAGTTGGTCAGATTTCACACTCTCTATTATTTTTAAGTATATTTAGACAAGATCATAGTTATTTCAGTTCTAATACATTTTGCAACATTTTTGTTAGATTGTCTGACATGATTGTTCCAATGGATGTCTTTTGTTTTTTATTATTACTATTATTATTATTATTATTATTATTATTATTATTATGTGGAACATGCAGTCAAAAAACACACACAAGAGAACAAAAATCTACAATATAAATATTCCAAGTGTACACATGTACTGCTAGTCCAACAAAGAGTAGGAAAGTCAAGCTTATTTAGATCCTACCCAAAGCTTCACATTACCAAGATAATTAAATAATCAGAAGCTGCAGCCCCCAATTCATATACTGTATACATACATACATACACACATACACCTCACCAATAAACGTTGTACATACACACTATTTGCCCATACACCCCTCTCACCCAATTATTTTTCCCTTTAACATTCAGTCTCTCACAAATGCACACTGTACTGTACAACTATTCTCCCTTACATACGCCATGTGCAACATATTTTTATACCTTTCTTTTTAAATGATTTGTTTGGAGAATGTATTAGTTCATTACTCATACTGTTTCACCGTTTCACTCCACAAATTAAAAAACTAAAACCTTTGTTTAATACTTTGAAATTGTGTTAACCCCTTAAATCATAATTCCTATCCCTATTCCGAAATAGATTTTGAATGTTTACCGGTAGTTTGTTGTGTTTTACCTTGTACATTGGTTGTACTGTTCGAGATGATACAATATCTGTAAATTTCAATATATTTAATTTTCTGAAGAATGAATTGGTGTGTTCCATGCGTCCTAATTTATGAATGGTCCTTATGGCTCTTTTTTTTGAAAAATGTTCAATGATTATAATGAGTTTTTGTAATTATTTCCCCAAACCACAGCTCAATATTCTAAATATTGCACAATATAGCACAATGTATAAATATGGTAGAACTAGGGAACAGTATAGAGTGTGGAGTGATTTATAATCTAGCCAGTCCTTGGCCCTGGCAATATTTTTTGTAATTTTAGATTGAACATGTTCTATTTGTGGCTTCCAGTTATTTTTCTCATCAATGATGACACCAACAAATTTAATATCCTGCACCCTTTCAATTTCTACCCCAACCATTTTTATATGCATCTGAGTATCTCTCATGTGATTTCCAAATAATATAAATTTTGTTTGGTCAACATTTAATGATCCATCCATCCATCCATTATCGATACCGCCTATCCTCACAAGGGTCGCAGGGCGTGCTGGAGCCTATCCCAGCTGTCTTCGGGCAGTAGGCGGGGGACACCCTGAATTGGGTGCCAGCCAATCGCAGGGTACACAGAGACAAACATCCGCACTCACAATCACACATAGGGGCAATTTAGAGTGATCAATTAACCTGCCATGTATGTTTTGGGAATGTGGGAGGAAACCGGAGTACCCGGAGAAAACCCACGCAGGCACGGGGAGAACATGCAAACTCCACACAGGGAGGCCGGGGCTGGGATCGAACCCACGACCTCTGAACTGTGAGGCGGACGTGCAAACCAGTCGATCACCGTGCCGCCCTGAACATGCTGCTTAAGACATTTGAATAAACTATCATTAAATGTGGGCGGCAGTGAATATATAAGTCAGTGAATATACCAATTGCATGTTTTTATTGTCTCTTGCATCTGTTGCTTCAATTGATTCTATTATTGCATGTGTTTTGATCTGTTACTTCTGAATTCATACTGACTTTCTGAAAGTAAAATGTTCTTGACTAAAAATGAATCTAACCTGATATTGAATAGTTTTTCAAAAAATTTTGAGAACTGTGGAAGTAATGAAACGGGTCTATAGTTTGTAAAATTGTATTTGCTTCCAGTTTTGTACAGTGGACTTACTTTCACAATTTTCATTTGGTTTGGAAATGTGCCAGCCTGGAATGATAAATTATGTGGGTTAATGGTTCTGAAATCCTATTGATTGTCTCTTTGAGTAGGGTCATGTCAATGTTGTTATTGTCAGTTGAACTTTTGCTTTTACATTTCTGAACCAATTCCAGAATCTCTATTTCCTCCACATCCTTAAGGAACACTGAGTGTGGATTTCTTGCCACCAATCTACTCATACAATCAACAAACTGTTGCGAGTTTGGATCTGGAATATTTTTCTGCCCAATCAGGGCCCACATTTACAAAGAATTCATTGAAGCTACTTGCTACCTCCTCCACATTGTAGCTTACCAAAAAATATTTGGGTAAGCAATATTGTTTAGTGCCGTCTCTTATAATTTAATTAAAGCGGAAGTCAACCCAAGCAATTATTTTTTCCAGAATAGGTTCTATGCAGGTCCACTTGTCTAAACACGGCATCCTGATTAATATTGCATTTGTGGAATATGAGAAATCCACCCGTTTTTAGCAAGCTCAGGGGGCAGCCATTTTGTCATTTCTGTCGACTTAAGATGACACCGAAGTTGTTCAGGGCTCAGATAACGACCAATCACGGCTCAGCTTCAGAAAACAAATGAGCCGTGACTGGTCGTTATCTGAGCCCTGAGCAACTTCGATGTCATCTTCAGTCAACAGAAGTGACAAAATGGCCAGCCCTGAGATGGCTAAAAGTGGGTGCATTTTGCTGCTTAACTTATGTTCCACAAACACAAAATTAATCAGAATGCCGTGTTTCAACTTGTGGGCCTGCATAGAACATATTCTGGAAAATGCTTGGGTTGACTTCCTCTTTAAGTGTTCTCCAAATTCCTTTAGTATTATTTTAAGTCTAAGTTCTACTTCCAGTATTCATTTTACTAACCCTTATAATATTAGTTAACTTATTTTTAGGAATTTTTTATATTTATATTTTGGATCCTTAGTTTTCAGTCGTATAAACTCTTTATACAATGCATTTTTTCTTACAGGCATTTTACAGACCTTTAGTCAACCAAGGACATTTTGTATATGTTTAGTGTGTTTACATATTATTTATTTCTCTAATTGGACAGTGCTTATTATATAATGTTGTAAATCTTGGTCTTGGTCTACGGTGGCCAACAGGGGCAAAGGCACTGCAAACAGCCGAACACTGCAAACAGAGGAATGCTGCAAACATTAAAAAAAAAAACGAAAAAAAAAATAATACAAATACACACATGCAAACTAAAAAACACACAAAACAACTGCAAAACAAAAACGCTGAAAGTAAGTAATGCTTCAAACGCCCAAACGCTGCAAACAGGAATGATGCAGACAAAAAACATCAATCTTTGCCTCCACTTTGTTGCTGTGATTGCAGAATTGCTTTCTTGTATTTGTGGTTAGGTTTTTTTGGGGGCATTCATGTGTTTATGTTCCTTAGTTTGCATCATTCTTGTGTTTGCAGCATTTCTTACTTGCGGCGTTTTTGTTTTGCAGTTTTGTGTGTTTTTATGTTTGCATGTGTGTTTTTGTCTTTTTTTTGTTTGCAACATGTTTTTTTGTTTGTTTTTGCAGCAGCAGCAGTCCTCTATTTGCAGGTTTGCAGTGAATTTGCCCCTGTCGGCCACCGTACAATCTTTGTCTTGGCTCAATAAAGGTTGGAAAACATGACTGTACAATAGTTGAATTTTTTTTCAAAACAGTGCCCAAGGGTTGTGTGATTTACTATTGATTAGATTTTAATTGATGGGTACTGAAGATTAAATGGTATTAAGAATGTATTTAAAAAGCTACCATATCGCAGCAAGATGGTGCTGCTTTGGTCACATAAGTGCTGAACACAGGGGTTTCAGATTGTTGAAAATGTTTGACATACGTGTCATTATACCTGCAAGGTGGAAGGAGCGGAGTCACTAGTCTCACACATGCCCGTGCTTCTGGGAATACTGGACACGATGTATCTGGAGCCTTTTGGCATAGGCTGCCTGACCACCACCTTTCCTTTCCTGGTCTCTGCTAAAAACAGACTGTACCAGTAGGCATCGTTGGACACCAGAGTGGAATCTGCGATGGTGGAGTTCCTCTCGCTGATTACACTGTTCCTGCAGGGAGGAGCCGCTTTGCTGGGCTTGACCTTCTGACACTTGAGCACGATGGTGACCAAGATGGTGATGAGCAGCAGGAAGGAGACCGAGCCCAGACCGATGACCAAATACAGGTTGAGGTCCGAGAAGATGTCGTATTCCAGAGGCACCTCGGTCATGTCCGAGTAGGTCTTCAGGGCCGTTTCCACCGTGGTCAGCTTGATGGTGACCGTCGCAGAGAGAGCGGGCTCCCCGTTGTCCTTGGCAATGACAACCATTGTCTGGTGGCGAGAATCTTTGTAACTGAACATCCTCATGGTGCGGATTTCTCCGTTGTACTGGTCCAGACTGAACAAGGAGGCGTCGGTCACCTGCAAGAACTGGTAGGTAACGCGAGAGTTGTGCACGGAATCCACGTCCAAGGCGATCACCTTGGCCACCAGAGAGCCTTTATCTGTGGATCTGGGGATCTTCTCCTCCACCACGGAGCCATGCGCTCGCCACGGAGAGACGATAACTGGGGCATTGTCATTCTGATCCACGACGATGATGTGGACGGTCACGTTACTGCTGAGCGGGGGAGAACCAGAGTCTCTGGCCTCGATGTGGAAGAGAAAGTCCTTCTCCATCTCATAGTCAAAAGTCTTGAGTGCGTAAAGGTTCCCGTTCTCTGGATTGATGGAGAACAGCATGGACATGGAGGTGTTGGCAATCTCCTTCTCCAGGATGAAGTAAACTAGGTACTGGTTCTCATGGAGGTCAGGATCAAACGCACTGAGGGAACTGAGCAAGGCACCTGGAGCATTATTCTCCATCACACGTATGGTATAAAAGGACTGAGGGAAGTGTGGGATGTTATCATTCACATCCAGCAGCTGCAAAGTCATAGTTTCATTGTCACTTAAAGGAGGGGATCCTCTGTCTGTGACAGTAAAGGTGATGTCATATTCTGGAACTTTTTCACGGTCTAATGGCTCTGACACCACTAATTTGTAATAGTTATCGGGGGACTCCTTCAGTTTAAAAGGCATGTTATGTGGGATGTGAAAATCCACTACTCCATTATTGCCTGAGTCCTTATCACTTACACTCACAACTGCTATCACTGTGTCTACAGGTGTGTTTTCTTTAATTGGGCTTTGAAATGACTTGATAGAAATTTCTGGGTGGTTGTCATTCATATCTTTTACCTGTATAGTGACTTTACACTGCCCAGATAAGGAGTTTAGCCCCTTATCACTAGCAATGACTTCCATTTCATAAGATTTCAAATCTTCATAATTAATCATCTCCTTCACTCTGATTTCACCATTTTCTTGATTTAAACTGAACACATTCTGTGTTCTTTCTGATGTGTATAAACTATAGGAATAAAGCACATCAGAATTAGAGCCTTCATCTAAATCGGTGGCATTTAATTGAATCATCAGACTGCCAATCGGGGAGTTCTCCATCACTTCTACTAAGTATTTGTCTTTGTCAAATAATGGGGCGTTGTCATTGACATCGAGGACTCGAACAATGATGCTGGCCGTGCCCGTGCGCGTGGGGACTCCACCGTCCACAGCAGTGAGGATGAGATGATGAACAGCCTGCTGCTCTCTGTCCAGCACCCTTGTAAGAATCAAATCTGCAAACTTGGTGCCATCTCTCCCCGTCTGAATTTCAATGTTAAAATGTTGGCTTGAGCTCAGGTGGTAGTTTTGCACAGAATTGGTTGCAACATCCGGGTCCACTGCATTATTCAAGGAGAATCTCTCTCCAACCGGGCTCGACTCGGATATGTCCAAATGCATGGTGCCTCGTCGAAAATGAGGAGCGTTATCATTAATGTCCATGATTTCCACTTCTATGTTAAACATACGAATTGGATTCTCAATCGCTGCGTCTAATTTAAGAAAACAAGACGTGGTGGTTTTCAAAGGACACAGCAACTCCCTGTCTATTCTCTCCAGAACAAAAAGCTCTCCCGTGTCCTTATTGATCTCAAGGTATTTTTTATTTGCGACAACATCGATGCGCATTTTCCTCCTGTGCAGCGTCCTCACGTCTAAACCCAAATCCGATGCCAAATTAGCAACTACAGAGCCTTCCTCCATCTCTTCGGGAACAGAGTAATGTGTGACGGCCCACACGGTGTTCATTCTGGCACAAAGAAAAAGGAATACGCCAACATACCTTTTCCATGAATGCCGAAGAGACACGCGAGCCATTTTTACGGGGGGGTGGGGGGGCGTCCTTTGTTTACAATAATCAAATGTGACGGTTAGTATAGTTCTGTCTTTTCTGAGTCAGACAAAACATATTCTCTTGTAGGACACGTCTTATACGTTCACTGATATAGAGAATAACACCCTTCGCGCCGTTCACCAATAGAACACGTTTTTTTAATGACATCACGCGATTATTCTTTTTGTGGCGAACAGCGACCTGAACCGCCTTTTGTGAACATCTGCAATTTGCGATTATATGAATTAAAAATAATATTTTACTGTATTAGCAATAAACGTTAACTTCACGTTCAACTACAAAGGAGCTTAAAATTAAAGTCAGTTTTGTTATTCCTCACCGTGACGCAAGTCGCTTTGTGGATGAGGTTCTCTTTTCACGAATATTTCTATGTTAATTCCAATTACACAGCATTTTTTTTTTCAGTTCAAAAGGTGCAATGTCTCGTTTTGCGCATTCTCTTTTGTTTTAGTTAGAAACAAATGATGGTTGAATTTACTCAATTTTATTTTGTCAATTGGTTGCACAAAATAAAATCATCTGTATCCAGATACATTATTAAAGTAGATGTCTGCTTACAAAATCTATCAGGATTAGGATGGTTTTATTTCGTGAAACTTGATGAAATATGCACAGCATTTTTTCAATGTACTCAATTTGTTTTAAAATACAATACAATACAATTGTATTTATATAGCGCATTTCACAACAGCTACAGCTGTAACAAAGCACTTTACATACAACAACAAAATAGCCATAATACATGAGCAAGTAGTTATATTCTATGGAGAGCTAATCGTTTACAATTACCATCAACCAAGATTATTGAGCAATGCAGTCAATGTAATTGATGAACAACATTATATATTTTCCCTGTATCACTTCTCCAAAGTTCTAATGTGTTTTGTCACCAAAGGTGTATAATAAATAATTTTGCAAGATTGGAGCTGATGAGCATGTGCAGTATGGTTTGTTGTAAGAATCACAGTAGTTCCCTGCAGCTCTAGGCTTACAACACGATGCGCGTCTCTGTGCATAAGCAGGTCAAAATCTCTAAAAGCGAACTTTGGTTCTCAAAATACTGAACAAATCATGTGTGAGTGCTAAGTGTGTGAATAGCTTCGTTGGTTATGTTTGGGTAAAAGACGCCCAAGTAATGTGTGTTTATCAAACTATTTCAGTGAAGTTTTATGATTGACTGTCATTGTTTCTTTAAACTACTGGGGAATTTTACTGGGAGTATAGTTGTTTAATTTCCCTCAAAATGGAATTCATAACTTGAGTAGTGTGTACAATTGTGGCATGCATTATGCACGTTGTTTTTTTGTTTTTTTTTAAACTTTCGATCATTTATTTTGGACAGCAGGGGCTGCAAAGACTATCATCCAATATAGTCCTTATGCATCTAATTCCCTATAGCAAACATTGTTTTCGGCTTGCACGTTTTGATGTTCTTCAAATGTAGTGTGGATTGCTCTATTATGTAACTTTGCATGGATGTCCTATTTACTGAAGAATTTATATAGTGAGCATTTTAGTGAGTAAAGTTTAATTTTTAATTGACCAGAAACTGTTGAATCACCAACCTTACTATATTATGCAGATTTCATGCAAAAAAAAAAGAAAAATGCCATAAGGGTCTAAGATATATGAATTTGAAAACTATAAAAAGGGTCAGTCAGACTTTAAAATACAAGAACAGTTACAAATTAATGTGCTCATCTTTGTACCTGCAAGGTGGAAGGAGCGGAGTCACTAGTCTCAGACATGCCTGTGCTCCTGGGAATACTGGACACGATGTATCTGGAGCCCTTTGGCATGGGTTGCCTGACCACCAGCTTTCCTTTCCTGGTCTCTGCCAGAAACAAACTGTACCAGTAGGCATCGTTGGACACCAGAGTGGAATCTGCGATGGTGGAGTTCCTCTCGCTGATCACACTGTTCCTGCAGGGAGGAGCCGCTTTGCTGGGCTTGACCTTCTGACACTTCAGCACGATGGTGACCAAGATGGTGATGAGCAGCAGGAAGGACACCGAGCCCAGACCGATGACCAAATACAGGTTGAGGTCCGAGAAGATGTCGTATTCCAGAGGAACCTCGGTCATGTCCGAGTAGGATTTCACAGCCGTTTCCACCGTGGTCAGCTTGATGGTGACCGTCGCAGAGAGAGCGGGCTCCCCGTTGTCCTTGGCAACGACAACCATTCTCTGGTGGCGAGAATCTTTGTAACTGAACATCCTCATGGTGCGGATCTCTCCGTTGTACTGGTCCAGACTGAACAAGGAAGCGTCGGTCATCTGCAGGAACTGGTAGGTAACGCGAGAGTTGTGCACGGAATCCACGTCCAAGGCGATCACCTTGGCCACCAGAGAGCCTTTATCTGTGGATCTGGGGATCTTCTCCTCCACCACGGAGCCATGCGCTCGCCACGGAGAGACGATAACTGGGGCATTGTCATTCTGATCCACGACGATGATGTGGACGGTCACATTGCTGCTGAGCGGGGGAGAACCAGAGTCTCTGGCCTCGATGTGGAAAAGAAAGTCCTTCTCCATCTCATAGTCAAAAGTCTTGAGTGCGTAAAGGTTCCCGTTCTCTGGATTGATGGAGAACAGCATGGACATGGAGGTGTTGGCAATCTCCTTCTCCAGGATGAAATAAACTAGGTACTGGTTCTCATGGAGGTCAGGATCAAACGCACTGAGGGAACTGAGCAAGGCACCTGGAGCATTATTCTCCATCACACGTATGGTATAAAAGGACTGAGGGAAGTGTGGGATGTTATCATTCACATCCAGCAGCTGCAAAGTCATAGTTTCATTGTCACTTAAAGGAGGGGATCCTCTGTCTGTGACAGTAAAGGTGATATCATATTCTGGAACTTTCTCACGGTCTAATGGCTCTGAAACGACTAGCTTATAATAGTTATCGGGGGACTCCTTCAGTTTAAAAGGCATGTTATTTGGAATGCGAAGATCCACCACTCCATTATTTCCTGAGTCCTTATCGCTCACACTGACCACTGCTATCACCGTATCCACACCAATATTCTCACTGACTGGACTTTGGAAAGATTTAATGGATATTTCTGGATGGTTGTCATTCATGTCCTCAATTTGAATTTTTATGGTGCATTGTCCTGATAAACTATTGGCACCTTTGTCTGCAGCTATAACTTCCATATCATAAATCCTAAAATCTTCATAATTCAGCATTCCTTTAACACTAATCTCACCAGTAGAAGGATTCAAATAAAATGTTTCCTGTGTTTTTTCCGGTGTATATAAACTATATGAGAATGTTAAATCAGAATTTGAGCCCTCATCCAAGTCGGTAGCATTTAAATCAATAACAAGGCTACCAATTGGGGAATTTTCCATTATTTTAACACTGTAAATTGATTTGTCAAAAAGAGGGGCGTTATCATTGTTGTCTTGAACATGAACAATAATACTCGCTGTGCCAGAACGCGGAGGTGTACCGCCATCTACTGCCGTTAGTATTAAATTGTGCACAGCCTGCTGCTCTCGGTCTAAAACCTTTTTCAATATCAAATCTGCGAGTTTTGTTCCTTCCCTCCCTGTCTGAACCTCAATATTAAAATGCTCACTTTCACTAAGATGATATGTTTTCACTGTATTACTGCCAACGTCCGGGTCGACTGCATTGCTGAGTGAGAATCTCTCTCCTTTTGGTGTCGATTCGGATATGTCCAAATGAATGGCGTCTCTCCTAAATTGAGGGGCGTTGTCGTTCATGTCCATTATTTCAACCTCAATGTTAAAAATTCTTAGCGGATTCTCCAGGATTACCTCGAGTCTCAGATAACAAGAGGCTGACGACTTTGTAGGACAGATATGTTCCCTGTCAATCTTCTCAACAATATACAGCTCCCCGGTGTCTTTGTTCACGTCCAGATATTTTTTGTTTGAAATAATGTCCAGACGCATCTTCCTCTGGTTAATTGTTTTAATATCCAATCCTAGATCGGTGGCAAGGTTGGCAACAACGGAGCCCTCTTTCATTTCCTCGGGTATGGAATAATGGGTCACTGATGTGGATATTTGATGAACAGAACAGAGAAGAATGACAACAACGAACAGCACGTACCTTTGCCGTGGCTGCGTTTCTACAACGGACCTCATTATTCTCATGTGAGCTCACTGCACCTCTTTATCCGTCCAAATGCGCGAATTTGTCCAGTCAGATTTCGTCGTAACAGATAATCCAAAAAACGTCGTCGTACTAATACTCGGCATAAAAAAATGACCGCATTGACGGAGGCTCATTTCGGCATTGCCAAGTCGTCCAGTTTATTAAGAACCGCCCTATGACAAGACTGAATAATGACCAAGTGAATGCATGGGCTCTCATTGAAATATAAAAAACAGCGCCACCACACATTTTTTTATATATCCTATCAGGACACACGACAAACCATTTATTGTATTTATGTTTTTTTTTTCTGTATAAAGTGACTATGCTAATGCCACGTTTGTGTCGTTTTTAACTTACTGTTGTTGAATTTTCTCATGTTTAAGTTTTATGTTCATATTTATGTAGCCCATAGCCTACTTCATTTCAATTGCGGCCGCATGCACTTGACTCCTACCATGTTCTCCTCAAGCCAGAGATAACAACACTATATTGATTTGGAGTGTCACTCATATTCTGTGTTCTGACTGTTTTCATTTTCATGATACAGCAGTTTCTTGTGGAAGTCAGTGATCAAGTATGAATACACACACAGAAAAAAACTTGACTTGCCATGTTATTCAGCTAAGATGGTGAGGCCCCAAAATAAACCAAGTAATCCTGATTAAAATTCAGAAAAATTCCACTCAACAAATACTGTATATGTCCGTGAAGAATTTAGGTTTATTCACCGATGTCATAATTTACCATGGACAAAAGTTAAAGATGAGGTCACATGAATGGTATTTCTCACAAATTAATCTGCTGCTCCATGGCCGAATTATTACAATCACAACACATCCCCTTTCATGCTTTGTATTTCAAGTGGAATTACTTTTGTATATTAAACTATAACTATAACTATATTTAACTATAACTGTATGCATGTTATTGTTACAAGTATAGATCTGGGCTTGCCCAGCCTTAATCCCCCAATTTCCCCTCAACCCTCACTTGCACCACATTTTTGTCATGACTTGTGTATGCTGTTGATGTGTTGCTGTGCATCATGCAACAATTGAAGTGGAAAGAATTTAATTTCAACCAATGACAAATTAATAATGAGATTTATTCTGGAGATGCGACATTATTAAAACTAACACAAATTAATCACGCAACTCTTTTGGTTTAAAAATCATATCATGCGCAATGTAAAAATTGTGTACGATCATCAAAACTTTAACGGGACTTGTATTTTTTTAATGATTACTGAATGCATTTAAGAAAGATTACATCCTAATTACAGGCTTTCATTGCGTAGTTACCATTATACAGTCATAACAGAATTACCGCCCAAATGAAACAGAGACTTGGCAAAATGTGCCTATTTAGACTAAAATAATCTATAAATTACAAAAACAAACAATTAATTATTAATTGTGGAGTCCTGCTGTGCTGTAATGCAGCTGACATATGTCCATTTTATGTCAGTGTCATGAAGCTGAAAGGCTTCCAAAAAGGAAACATTAGAGCGGTTGTCACCAACTCCGATGCTTTGATGGGCCCTGCATGTTTTAGAAGTTTCCCTCCTCCAACACACCTGATTGCAATGATCAAATCATCAACAAGCTCTGCAGAAAATGATATTGATCCTGATCATTTGAATGAGATGTGTTGGAGAAGGGAAACTTTTAAAAGATGGACGAATGGGGTCCTCGAGGACCAGAGTTGGTGACTCCCGAATTAGATGTTTCTTAATTATAGCTCCTCAGTGGAGGCTCCTCGAGTCTGAATCCTCGCTCCTTCATTCTCATTTAAAATAATAGAGATGCTCCTCAAAATGGCAGCATAAGAACAACTTTTGGGTTGCTGTCGAAGTATCGAGGAGCAGGGAGCTAGAAACATTGCACAGAGCCCTGAGATCCACCCAAAGTTTCCGTTGCCCCGGACAGAAGCAAAGTTTTCAAAGTGACTAATATACATGACGCATGACAGAGTCAACAGCTCGCGAGTCACAGCCAGAGGAGGCAGGACATTCCTTGCCTCACATTCAACCTAACAGCTACATTGGATAAATGTCTACACACCCCTGTTCAAATGTCAAGAGACAAAGATAAATAATTTCAAAACTTTTCCACCACTAATGAGACCAATAACTTGTACAATGCTTTTATTTTAAAAAATTAAAGAAAAAAACGTTCCACAGCTGAACCACTTGGCTTACACAACTAGTAGAAATTTCTACATCTTCAATATTGCTGTCAGCCTCTTGCCAGCATCCCTGATTAGTTCGAAGGGATGTCCACTTCTTGGAGTTTTACAGTATTTTCCTACTTTTATTGTGACTGCTTTCCTAGTGTTCCATGGTATATTTAATGCCATGGAAATTATTTTGTACCCTTCACCTAAGTGATATCTTTGAACAATGATACTGTGAAAGCTCTCTGCGGACAATGGCTTGTGCTCTAAGATATGGCTAAAATGTCAGGAAAAGCCTACTAGAATATCTGAACTCTAATTCGGGTTGATCAGATGCACTACAAATGGTATCAGGTGTGTGCTGACTCCTATTTAACATGGGTTGGAATGTGATTGGTAAATTCTGAACACAGCCATGCACTTATAAGAGTGTGTATGTCATGTGTTATCTTCAACACTGCTTATCCTGTACAGGCTCACTGGGAGGTGCTGGAGCCTATCCCAGCTGATTATGGGCGAAAGGTGGACTACACCCTGAAATGGTCGCCAGCCAGTCACAGGGTGCACAGACGGCGTCACTGAGTGGGAACCGATCCCAAGCTGCCCACACACAACTCAGGCATGTGTACTATTAAACCATCAGCAACCTAAGAGGGTGTACGTGCTTGTTCAATCGTATTAACTCAGTTGTTTATATTTACTGCCCCCCCCCACACACACACACACTGATATTATTTTTAAATTGCGTTGTACAGGTAACATTTTTAAGAAATGATTAATCGTGTTCTCACGTTTTTATATTAAAAACGGCATTTGAAAAAGTGTGTAGAAAAATTATTAAATGGCTAACTGGTCTTACTGGTCTCCCTCAAAAGAGCATCAAACATCAAACTCGGGTTCCTACCAGAACAAAGAGAATGGAACATATTACTCCAGTCCAAAAGGCTTTACACTTGCTCCCAATTAACTGAATCGATTTTCAAATTTTGCTACAGCCTACTGGTCTATAGATCACTGAATGGTTTGGGTCCTGAGTACATTAAAGAAATGCTGATTGAATATAAACCCTGTAGGTCTCTGAGATTTGCAGACTTGAGTAAATTAGTGGAGCCCAGAGTTCAAAGTAAACATGGTGAAGCTACATTTAGCTGTTATGCTGCACACAAATGGAATAAGCTGCCGACATAAGTGAAGTCAGCCCAGAGTGAAAATGCTTTTAAATCCAGGTTAAAAATGTTGCTTATTTCCAGAGCTGAGCAGTCCGTACCTGGGCCGGACCGGTCGGACCCTCCGGCCCGGCCGGATGCCCGTTTTTGGGGCGCAGGGGTGGGGGTTAACAAATTTTTAAAAATGGCTGGACTAAGCATGGCCGGAAGTGGATTTTAGTCCGGCCCACTAATCCGCCCTCATGCGTGTGACGTGGTCGCGAGTCTGCCAAATTTCATCTCAGCCTACTCGGTGAAAGGCTTCTTTTTAGGCTTCTTTCAAAACAAATTGTGTCCGGGAGGAAAAACAAGCTGCGTGCAGCACTCAAGTATGACACTGGCACATCATGCACTTCCCTACTTCTGGAATTACGCCGTAGCAAACCTGCTGTGTAGTGGTTTTCTGGTATGCTTTTATTTTGAAGGCAGGGAAGTGTGAAGGAGGGGGAGTGTGGAAAATAAGTAACTTGTTGCTTGCAGACTTGTCGTCTGTTGGACCCAAACAATTTTACAATATGACAAAACCAACCCCAGGGCTCGCAATGGAAATAAGTACAGTACACGCAGCTGGGTTGTTGTCTTTCACAACTTAATAATTTGGAGAAGTCTTGGAGCGCAGCTTCTTTTTATTGTGTAAATGGATTCATTCACAGACGAGTTGAATCACTGATAACACTTGAAATTATTATCACTTCGCGCATGTCGCGGTGCACTGAGGAAATCACAGGGCGAATAACTACGCCTGGAAAAGTAGGTCCAAACACTAAATGGGTAAGTACGTGAGTAAGTGGCGTGTTTGAAGCGTGTCCGCAGCGTGTTTGAATAGTAAGTTAGCCAGCTAATTGTCTTTAAATAAACCTCTTCCGTTAGCATCCCTCCCGTGGGGGCGTCGTGCACGTTTTTTTTTTGTGTTCGGTACGGGGCGGGGGTCGACAATGTTCATGAATTTGGCCGGGGGGTCGCGGCCGGAAGGGTACCCAGGTCAAGGGTGGAGGGTCGCGGCCGGACGGGTAAAAAAGGGTCAAGTTCTGCTTATTTCTCATACATTTGATTAAGGTCCTCTAAACAATTTTAAATCATTTTTTTATCTTATATATTTTAGAAACCTACTTTTATTTCTTTATTGTAATTTACTCTTAAATGTTTTTAAAATTTTCGGTTAATGTGTTTAAATGTTGTCAACGTACAGTTAAGTAATTTTTGTACGGTAGTTTTGTTTTCTGTGCTTTGCATTTGAATGTTGTTAACTGTTGTGTTTGTAAATGCTAGTCGGTGTTGTGTCTTTGCTTCTGTGAAGCACATTGAGTTGCTTTGTGTATGAAATGTCCCATACAAATAAAACTGCCTTGCCTTACTGAAAACTCAGTGGGGTGCCATTGCGCAAAGCACTAAACTCCCCTACTTTCTCTTCAGGCCAAACAAGACCAGTTGCTTGGGGGGTGTCACTCAAATTATGTGCTTGCTGTATTCACATATAAGATTAGTTTAATGTAGATGTCAATGATCAAATATGAATACACATTACATTAAAATAGTCAAACTTTTGAATTACCCCAGCCTAGTGAAACTACGAATGTAAAAGCTTTTAAGTCAAATAATTCCATTGACCAAACATGACCACCTGACTCATACCTGCAGAGTGGAAGGGGCGGAGTCGCTAGTCTCAGACATGCCTGTGCTCCTGGGAATACTGGACACGATGTATCTGGAGCCCTTTGGCATGGGCTGCCTGACCACCAGCTTTCCTTTCCTGGTCTCTGCGAGAAACATACTGTACCAGTAGGCATCGTTGGACACCAGAGTGGAATCTGCGATGGTGGAGTTCCTCTCACTGATCACACTGTTCCTGCAGGGAGGAGCCGCTTTGCTGGGCTTGACCTTCTGACACTTGAGCACGATGGTGACCAAGATGGTGATGAGCAGCAGGAAGGACACCGAGCCCAGACCGATGACCAAATAGAGGTTGAGGTCCGAGAAGATGTCGTATTCCAGAGGAACCTCGGTCATGTCCGAGTAGGCCTTCACGGCCGTTTCCACCGTGGACAGCGTGATAGTGACCGTAGCAGAGAGAGCGGGCTCCCCGTTGTCCTTGGCAACGACAACCATTCTCTGGTGGCGAGAATCTTTGTAACTGAACATCCTCATGGTGCGGATCTCTCCATTGTACTGGTCCAGACTGAACAAGGAGGCGTCGGTCACCTGCAAGAACTGGTAGGTGACGCGAGAGTTGTGCACGGAATCCACGTCCAAGGCGATCACCTTGGCCACCAGAGAGCCTTTATCTGTGGATCTGGGGATCTTCTCCTCCACCACGGAGCCGTGCGCTCGCCACGGAGAGACGATAACTGGGGCGTTGTCATTCTGATCCACGACGATGATGTGGACGGTCACGTTGCTGCTGAGCGGAGGAGAACCAGAGTCTCTGGCCTCGATGTGGAAGAGAAAGTCCTTCTCCATCTCATAGTCAAAAGTCTTGAGTGCGTAAAGGTTCCCGTTCTCTGGATTGATGGAGAACAGCATGGACATGGAGGTGTTGGCAATCTCCTTCTCCAGGATGAAGTAAACTAGGTACTGGTTCTCATGGAGGTCAGGGTCAAACGCACTGAGGGAACTGAGCAAGGCGCCTGGAGCATTATTCTCCATCACACGTATGGTATAAAAGGACTGAGGGAAGAGTGGGATGTTATCATTCACATCCAGCAGCTGCAAAGTCATAGTTTCATTGTCACTTAAAGGAGGGGATCCTCTGTCTGTGACAGTGAAGGTGATGTCGTATTCTGGAACCTTCTCACGGTCTAATGGCTCTGAAACCACTAACTTATAATAGTTATCGGGGGACTCCTTCAATTTAAAAGGCATATTATTTGGAATGCGAAGATCCACCACTCCATTATTCCCTGAGTCTTTATCACTCACACTGACCACTGCTATCACTGTATCTACATCAATATTTTCACTGACTGGACTTTGAAAAGATTTAATGGATATTTCTGGATGGTTGTCATTCATGTCCTCAATTTGAATTTTTATCGCACATTGTCCTGATAAAATATTGGCACCTTTGTCAGCTGATATAACTTCCATATCATAAATCCTAAAATCCTCATAGTTCAACATTCCTTTAACAGTAATCTCACCAGTAGAAGGATTTAAATAAAATGTTTCTTGTGTTTTTTCCGGTGTATATAAACTATATGAGTACGTTAATTCAGAATTTGAGCCCTCATCCAAGTCAGTAGCATTTAAATCAACAACAAGGCTTCCAAAAGGAGAATTCTCCATTATTTTTACACTATAAATAGACTTGTCAAACAGAGGAGCATTATCATTTGTGTCTAATACTTTAACGATAATTCTGGCAGTCCCCGAACGCGGAGGTTTACCGCCATCTACTGCTGTTAGCATTAAATTGTGCACAGCCTGCTTCTCTCGGTCTAATGTCTCTTTCAATATTAATTCAGCAAATTTGGACCCATCTCTTCCAGTCTGAACGTCAATGCCAAAATGCTGACTTTCACTCAGATGATATGTTTTTACTGTGTTACTTCCAACATCAGGATCGACTGCATTGCTGAGAGAGAATCTCTCTCCTTTTGGAGTAGATTCAGAGATATCTAAATGAATTGCGTCTCTCCTAAACTGAGGGGCGTTGTCATTAATGTCCATTATTTCCACCTCGATGTTAAAAATCCGCACAGGATTTTCTAAAATCACCTCCATTTTTAGATAACAAGAAGCTGATGATTTACTTGTACAAAGGATTTCCCTGTCAATTTTCTCCACAATATAGAGCTCACCAGTCTCTTTTTTCACGTCCAAATATCTCTTATTTGCAATAATATCTAGTCGCATCTTCCTCTTGTTTAATGTTTTAACATCCAAGCTCAAATCGTTGGCAATGTTGGCAACCACTGATCCTTCCTTCATTTCTTCAGGAATAGAATAATGTGTGACTGTCGCCGGTGCGTGATGAACAAAGGAAAAAAACACAAAGAGCAGCACGTACCTCTTAAAAGAACACATTTGTAAAACGGACCCCATTGTTGTGTGCGGGTCCATTCAGCTAGGGAAAATATTTGTAATCCAAATGATGGTTTATTTCCTCTAACGGTCTTGATCCAATATTCTCTTATGAGTTTCAACCTGATAAACTGCCTGAAGGTAATTGGTTGAATATCAGTGTGAACCACTGTGCGGTATTTTCCCGTCTGCCTCGACAGCAACTATCACTGTCATGGCGTCATGGGTTATTTTTGTTGGTCAAACAGCGCCTCCCTCTGTTTTCCCACTACCTAACAAAGAGGAAAGGTGAACTAGGTTTTATAATACTGTATTATGAATTATAATTGTTACAATATGCTGATAATACTCCATTATATATGCCTATATTTTTTAAAGATATTCGTGCTTTTATTGACAGTTGCAATCGTAAATACATTTTCTCTTAGGAAATGAGTAAGCTTTTTAAGTAAGTTACTCCTACCTGCAGAGTAGAAGGAGCGGAGTCGCTAGTCTCAGACATGCCTGTGCTCCTGGGAATACTGGACACGATGTATCTGGAGCCCTTTGGCATGGGCTGCCTGACCACCAGCTTTCCTTTCCTGGTCTCAGCCAGAAACAAACTGTACCAGTAGGCATCGTTGGACACCAGAGTGGAATCTGCGATGGTGGAGTTCCTCTCGCTGATCACACTGTTCCTGCAGGGAGGAGCCGCTTTGCTGGGCTTGACCTTCTGGCACTTGAGCACAATGGTGACCAAGATGGTGATGAGCAGCAGGAAGGAGACCGAGCCCAGACCGATGACCAAATACAGGTTGAGGTCCGAGAAGATGTCGTATTCCAGAGGAACCTCGGTCATGTCCGAGTAGGATTTCACAGCCGTTTCCACCGTGGTCAGCTTGATGGTGACCGTCGCAGAGAGAGCGGGCTCCCCGTTGTCCTTGGCAACGACAACCATTCTCTGGTGGCGAGAATCTTTGTAACTGAACATCCTCATGGTGCGGATCTCTCCGTTGTACTGGTCCAGACTGAACAAGGAGGCGTCGGTCACCTGCAAGAACTGGTAGGTGACGCGAGAGTTGTGCACGGAATCCACGTCCAAGGCGATCACTTTGGCCACCAGAGAGCCTTTATCTGTGGATCTGGGGATCTTCTCCTCCACCACGGAGCCGTGCGCTCGCCACGGAGAGACGATAACTGGGGCGTTGTCATTCTGATCCACGACGATGATGTGGACGGTCACGTTGCTGCTGAGCGGAGGAGAACCAGAGTCTCTGGCCTCGATGTGGAAAAGAAAGTCCTTCTCCATCTCATAGTCAAAAGTCTTGAGTGCGTAAAGGTTCCCGTTCTCTGGATTGATGGAGAACAGCATGGACATGGAGGTGTTGGCAATCTCTTTCTCCAGGATGAAGTAAACTAGGTACTGGTTCTCATGGAGGTCAGGATCAAACGCACTGAGGGAACTGAGCAAGGCACCTGGAGCATTATTCTCCATCACACGTATGGTATAAAAGGACTGAGAGAAGAGTGGGACATTGTCATTCACATCCAGCAGCTGCAAAGTCATAGTTTCATTGTCACTTAAAGAAGGGGAGCCTCTGTCTGTGACAGTGAAGGTAATGTCGTATTCTGGAAGTTTCTCACGGTCTAATGGCTCTGAAACCACTAACTTATAATAGTTGTCGGGGGACTCCTTCAATTTAAAAGGCATGTTATTTGGAATGCGAAGATCCACCACTCCATTATTGCCTGAGTCCTTATCGCTCACACTGACCACTGCTATCACTGTGTCTACATCAATGTTTTCACTGACTGGGCTATGAAAAGATTTAATGGATATTTCTGGGTGGTTGTCATTCATGTCCTCAATTTGAATTTTAATGGTACATTGTCCTGATAAACTATTGGCACCTTTGTCTGCTGCTATAACTTCCATATCATAAATTCTAAAATCTTCATAATTTAACATTCCTTTAACAGTAATCTCACCAGTAGAAGGATTTAAATCAAATATTTCTTGTGTTTTTTCCGGTGTATATAAACTATATGAGTATGTTAAATCAGAATTTGAGCCCTCATCCAAGTCAGTAGCGTTTAGATCAATAACAAGGCTTCCGATGGGAGAATTTTCCGTTATTTTCACATTGTATGTAGATTTATCAAACAACGGTGCATTATCGTTGGTATCTAAAACATGAACAATAATACTGACAGTGCCAGAACGTGGAGGTTTACCGCCATCTACTGCCGTTAGTATTAAATTGTGCATTGCCTGCTGCTCTCGGTCTAAAGTCATCTTTAATATTAAATCTGCAAATTTGGACCCATCTCTACCCGTCTGAACCTCAATACTGAAATGCTCACTTTCACTCAAATGATATGTACTCACTGAATTGCTCCCTACATCAGGATCGACTGCATTGCTTAAAGAGAATCTTTCCCCTGCCGAAGTGGACTCAGACAAATCCAAATGAATGGCGTCTCGTCTGAACTGCGGGGCGTTGTCATTCATGTCTAGTATTTCTAACTCTATGTTAAAAATCCTCAGTGGGTTTTCCAGTGTCACCTCCAATTTGAGATAGCATGATGATGTTGATTTAGTGTTGCAAATATGTTCCCTGTCAATCTTCTCCACAATGTACAGTTCTCCAGTCTCTTTGTTCACATCCAAATATTTTTTGTTTGCAATGATGTCGACACGCATTTTTCTTCTAATCAGACTTGTAACGTCCAAGATGAGATCGTTAGCAAGATTGGCAACAACGGATCCTTCTTTGAGCTCCTCGGGGATGGAATAATGAGTCACGGAAGCCAAAACGTGAACCGTGTACAGCAACACAATGAGGTGCACGTACCTTTTGTGTGGCCTCATTGTTTCGTAGAAGTCTATTATTTGCGATTCACGGCACGCTATACTGAAGGTGATCAAATCCCTTGCGTTTACTCCAGAAAATGTCACTTCAAAAACAGTAATAACTGGTTTAACCCGACACAGTAGGGAAAAAAATGCGTGACCATTTCCCGTGTGGATATCAGCACCATGGAGCTCTCCCTTTCCTCTTCTTCCTCCTTTAGGATGAAACAGTCGCCCCCCGTCGTTGATTTGGGATTGGTAGGATGGTTCAAAACAACAAGGCTAGACAGCGCCACCCCTAGCTTTCTTTACCATGTTTAACACGAAGCAGTTGTTGAATGAAGAATAGTTCCTGTAATGTGTTGCATTAATTAATTAGGTAACATTTTCATCAGGTTACTTATTCGTTTTTCTTTTATTTATCGATTGATTGATTGATTGATTGATTGATTGATTGATTGATTGATTGATTGATTGATTGATTGATTGATTTTTACGAATCAGCATTTGCATGTTCTTACAAAACATTTTTTTCAATTTATTCGTGGCCTCACAAATTTCATCACGATTGCATTTTTGCAGATAATGTACATTATTATTATTATTATTATTATTATTATTATTTATTTATTTATTTATCTATTTATTTTTTGACCCAGGTCACTGATGGTGTAGTGGTACACACGCCTGAGTTGTGTGCGGGTAGCATGGGATCGGTTCCCGCTCAGTGACGGTGTCTGTGTGTGTGTGCCCTGCGACTGGTTGGCGACCAGTTCGGGATGTGGTCTGCCTTTCGCCCATTGTCAGCTGAGATAGGCTCCAGCACCTCCCCGCGACCCTGTACAGGATAAGCGGTTTGGAAGAAGATTATTATTTTTATTTATTTATTTTTTTTAATCATTATTATTGGCGGCACGGTGGACAACTGGTTAGCACGTCCGCCTCACAGCGCAGAGGTTGTGGGTTCGAATCCGGCCCCGGCCTTCCTGTGTAGAGTTTGCATGTTCTCCCCATGCCTGCGTGGGTATTGCGCTATTCTCCGGGTACTCCAGTTTCCTCCCACATTACAAAAACGCACATGGTAGGTTGATTGGACACTCTAAATTGCCGCTAGGTGTGATTGTGACTGCTAATGTTTGTTTGTCTCTGTGTGCCCTTCGATTGGCTGGCAACCAATTTGGGGTGTACCCCGCCCATGGCCCGAAGACAGCTGGGATGGGCTCCAGCACGCCCGCGACCCTTGTGAGGATACGCGGTATAGATAATGGATGGATTATTATTATTATTATTATTATTATATCCACCAGTATTCTGTACCACTTGTCAGGGTTAGAGGGGAGCTGGAGCCTATCCTAAGCAGTGAAAGGAAGTCTACACCCTGGATTGGTCAGCAATCAATCAGGGCACACACAGAGACAGAAAACTATTTACATTCACATTGACTCCATTAATGAGTGGGAATTCAAGCCATGCCTGTAGGAAGTCAGGAGAAACTCACACTACGCATGGAATGAACAAATACTAGTAGCAGTAGCCTAGTATAGTTTTAAGAATAGCACTACTACTACTGTTGTTATTACTGGGATTAGTGTCATATTTCTTCATTTGTATGCATTTTTATTTTTTTTAAAAAAACTTGTTTTTCTACCCAACATTGTTGATAAGTTGAGACAACATTTAAAAAGATGAAAATCAATTTACCTGCAAGGTGGAAGGAGCGGAGTCGCTAGTCTCAGACATGCCTGTGCTCCTGGGAATACTGGACACGATGTATCTGGAGCCCTTTGGCATGGGTTGCCTGACCACCAGTTTTCCTTTCCTGGTCTCTGCCAGAAACAAACTGTACCAGTAGGCATCGTTGGACACCAGAGTGGAATCTGCGATGGTGGAGTTCCTCTCGCTGATCACACTGTTCCTGCAGGGAGGAGCCGCTTTGCTGGGCTTGACCTTCTGACACTTGAGCACGATGGTGACCAAGATGGTGATGAGCAGCAGGAAGGACACCGAGCCCAGACCGATGACCAAATACAGGTTGAGGTCCGAGAAGATGTCGTATTCCAGAGGAACCTCGGTCATGTCCGAGTAGGATTTCACGGCCGTTTCCACCGTGGTCAGCTTGATGGTGACCGTCGCAGAGAGAGCGGGCTCCCCGTTGTCCTTGGCAACGACAACCATTCTCTGGTGGCGAGAATCTTTGTAACTGAACATCCTCATGGTGCGGATTTCTCCGTTGTACTGGTCCAGACTGAACAAGGAGGCGTCGGTCACCTGCAAGAACTGGTAGGTGACGCGAGAGTTGTGCACGGAATCCACATCCAAGGCGATCACCTTGGCCACCAGAGAGCCTTTATCTGTGGATCTGGGGATCTTCTCCTCCACCACGGAGCCGTGCGCTCGCCACGGAGAGACGATAACTGGGGCGTTGTCATTCTGATCCACGACGATGATGTGGACGGTCACATTGCTGCTGAGCGGGGGAGAACCAGAGTCTCTGGCCTCGATGTGGAAAAGAAAGTCCTTCTCCATCTCATAGTCAAAAGTCTTGAGTGCGTAAAGGTTCCCGTTCTCTGGATTGATGGAGAACAGCATGGACATGGAGGTGTTGGCAATCTCCTTCTCCAGGATGAAGTAAACTAGGTACTGGTTCTCATGGAGGTCAGGATCAAACGCACTGAGGGAACTGAGCAAGGCACCTGGAGCATTATTCTCCATCACACGTATGGTATAAAAGGACTGAGGGAAGTGTGGGATGTTATCATTCACATCCAGCAGCTGCAAAGTCATAGTTTCATTGTCACTTAAAGGAGGGGAGCCTCTGTCTGTGACAGTAAAGGTGATATCATATTCTGGAACTTTCTCACGGTCTAGTGGCTCTGAAACCACTAACTTATAATAGTTGTCGGGGGACTCCTTCAATTTAAAAGGCATATTATTAGGAATGCGAAGATCCACCACTCCATTATTGCCTGAGTCCTTATCGCTCACACTAACCACTGCTATCACTGTATCTACATCAATGTTTTCACTGACTGGGCTATGAAAAGATTTAATGGATATTTCTGGGTGGTTGTCATTCATGTCATCAATTTGAATTTTTATGGTACATTGTCCTGATAAACTATTGGCACCTTTGTCTGCTGCTATAACTTCCATATCATAAATCCTAAAATCCTCATAATTTAACATTCCTTTAACAGTAATCTCACCAGTAGAAGGATTCAAATAAAATATTTCTTGTGTTTTTTCCGGTGTATATAAACTATATGAGTATGTTAAATCAGAATTTGAGCCCTCATCCAAGTCAGTAGCGTTTAGATCAATAACAAGGCTTCCGATGGGAGAATTTTCCGTTATTTTCACATTGTATGTAGATTTATCAAACAACGGTGCATTATCGTTGGTATCTAAAACATGAACAATAATACTGACAGTGCCAGAACGTGGAGGTTTACCGCCATCTACTGCCGTTAGTATTAAATTGTGCATTGCCTGCTGCTCTCGGTCTAAAGTCATCTTTAATATTAAATCTGCAAATTTGGACCCATCTCTACCCGTCTGAACCTCAATACTGAAATGCTCACTTTCACTCAAATGATATGTACTCACTGAATTGCTCCCTACATCAGGATCGACTGCATTGCTTAAAGAGAATCTTTCCCCTGCCGAAGTGGACTCAGACAAATCCAAATGAATGGCGTCTCGTCTGAACTGCGGGGCGTTGTCATTCATGTCTAGTATTTCTAACTCTATGTTAAAAATCCTCAGTGGGTTTTCCAGCGTCACCTCCAGTTTGAGATAGCATGATGATGTCCATTTAGTCGTGCAAATATGTTCCCTGTCAATCTTCTCCACAATGTAGAGTTCTCCAGTCTCTTTGTTCACATCCAAATATTTTTTGTTTGCGATGATGTCGACACGCATTTTTCTTCTAATCAGACTTGTAACGTCCAAGATGAGATCGTTAGCAAGATTGGCAACAACGGATCCTTCTTTGAGCTCCTCGGGGATGGAATAATGAGTCACGGAAGCCAAAACGTGAACCGTGTACAGCAAAACAATGAGGTGCACATACCTTTTGTGTGGCCTCATTGTCTCGTAGAAGTCCATTATTTGCGATTCACGCCACGCTATACTCAAGGTGATCAAATTAGCTTGCGTTTACTTCCCAAGATGTCACCCCAAACGCAGTAATAACTGTTTTAATCCGACATAGAGTAAAAAAAAAAAATGCGTGACAATTTCTCGTGTGGATTTCAGCACCATGGAGCTGTTCCTTCCCTCTTCTTCCTTCTTTCGGATGAAACAGTCGCCCGCCGTCGTTGATTTGGGATTGGTAGGATGGTTCAAAACAACAAGGCTAGACAGCGCCACCCCTAGCATTATTTGCTATGTTTAGCACGAAGCAGTTGTTGAATTAAGAATAAATCCTGTAATGTGTTCCATAAACTAATTAGATAACAATTCCATCACTTTATTTATTAATTAATTAATTTATTTATTTATTTATTTTGACGAATCAGCATTTGCATTTTTTTACATGAAATTTTATTGAATTTATTCGTGCCCTCATAAATTTAATCACAATTGCATTTTTACAGCATTATTATTATTATTATTATTATTATTATTATTATTATTATTATTATTATTATTATTATTATTATTATTATTATTATATCCACTATGGGTCGACTTGTTAGCACGTCCGCCTCACAGTTCAGAGGTTGTGGGTTCGATCCTGGCTCCGGCCTCCCTGTGTGGAGTTTGCATGTTCTCCCCGTGCCTGCGAGGATTTTCTCTGATACTCCGGTTTCCTCCCACATTCCAAAAACATGCATGTTAAGTTGATTGGACTCTCTAAATTGCCCCTAGGTGTGAGTGTGAGTGTGGATGTTTGTCTCTGTGTGCCCTGCGATTGGCTGTCAACCAATTCAGGGTGTCAAACGCCTACTGCTTGAAGACAGCTGGGATAGGCTCCAGAACGCCCGCGATCCTTGTGAGGATAAGCGGTATGGATAATGGATGGATATCCACCATGTATCACTTTTCAAGGTTAGAGGGGAGCTGGAGCCTGTGCTATACGGTGAAAGGAAGATTACACCCTGGATTGGTCAGCAAATCGGTCTACAGGGCACACACAGAGACAACCATTCGCACTCACATTCACACCAAAAGCCATGCCTGTACTGAAGTCAGGAGAAACTCACGCATGCAGTGAAAAACTACTAGTTGCAGTAGCCTAGTATAGTTTTAAGAATAGCACTACTACTGTTGTTGTCGCTGGTATTAGTGACATATTTCTTCATTTGTATGCATCTTTATTTAAAAAAAAATAAAGAAAATGTTTTTCTACCCTTGTTGATAAGTTTAAACAACATTTAAAAAGATGAAAATCAATTTACCTGTAAGGTGGAAGGAGCAGAGTCACTCGTCTCAGACATGCCTGTGCTCCTGGGAATACTGGACACGATGTATCTGGAGCCCTTTGGCATGGGCTGCCTGACCACCAGCTTTCCTTTCCTGGTCTCTGCCAGAAACAAACTGTACCAGTAGGCATCGTTGGACACCAGAGTGGAATCTGCGATAGTGGAGTTCCTCTCGCTGATCACACTGTTCCTGCAGGGAGGAGCCGCTTTGCTGGGCTTGACCTTCTGACACTTGAGCACGATGGTGACCAAGATGGTGATGAGCAGCAGGAAGGACACCGAGCCCAGACCAATGACCAAATACAGGTTGAGGTCCGAGAAGATGTCGTATTCCAGAGGAACCTCGGTCATGTCCGAATAGGATTTCACGGCCGTTTCCACCGTGGTCAGCTTGATGGTGACCGTCGCAGAGAGAGCGGGCTCCCCGTTGTCCTTGGCAACGACAACCATTCTCTGGTGGCGAGAATCTTTGTAACTGAACATCCTCATGGTGCGGATCTCTCCGTTGTACTGGTCCAGACTGAACAAGGAAGCGTCGGTCATCTGCAGGAACTGGTAGGTGACGCGAGAGTTGTGCACGGAATCCACGTCCAAGGCGATCACCTTGGCCACCAGAGAGCCTTTATCTGTGGATCTGGGGATCTTCTCCTCCACCACGGAGCCGTGCGCTCGCCACGGAGAGACGATAACTGGGGCGTTGTCATTCTGATCCACGACGATGATGTGGACGGTCACGTTGCTGCTGAGCGGGGGAGAACCAGAGTCTCTGGCCTCGATGTGGAAAAGAAAGTCCTTCTCCATCTCATAGTCAAAGGTCTTGAGTGCGTAAAGGTTCCCGTTCTCTGGATTGATGGAGAACAGCATGGACATGGAGGTGTTGGCAATCTCCTTCTCCAGGATGAAGTAAACTAGGTACTGGTTCTCATGGAGGTCAGGGTCAAACGCACTGAGGGAATTGAGCAAGGCGCCTGGAGCGTTATTCTCCATCACAGGTATGGTGTAAAAGGACTGAGGGAAGTGAGGCGCATTATCATTCACATCCAGCAGATGCACAATAATTGTTTCATTATCAGATAATGGTGGTTTTCCTGAATCTCTCACGATTAGTGTGATCTCATAATCAGGGACTGATTCACGATCCAAAGATTTGGACACAAGGAGCTCATAATGCATTGATCCGTCTGATGACTTGTTTAAAATAAAGGGGATTGAGTCAGGAATGAATAAATTAACTTTGCCATTTTCACCTGTGTCTCGGTCACTAATGGCCACTAAGGCGATGACAGTTCCAACAGGCACGTCTTCGTTCACTGTGTTTTTAACAGACTCGAGAGTGATTTGAGGATAATTGTCATTCATATCCATGACGTGGATGAGCACTTTACACTGGCTTAGGAGTGGGTATGGGCCTTTATCCCTTGCCTCAATGTGCATCTCATAAAATTTCATGTCTTCATAGTCAATGGTCCCCTTCACTGTTATCTCTCCCGTGTTGGGATTCATCGCAAAGATATCTTGTGTCTTCTCTGATGTGTAAAGTGTGAATGAGTACACAAGTTCTGAATTTGGGCCCTCATCAAGATCAATAGCGTTTAGCTTTATTGCTGTGGTTCCGATTGGCGAATTCTCTGTCATGTTAACTGTATAAATCTGCTTGTCAAATCGAGGCGGGTTGTCATTGGTATCCTGCACTTTCACAATAATATTAGCAGTGCCGGAGCGCACTGGATTACCACCGTCTACTGCTGTTAGTATTAAATTATGGACTGCCGTCTCCTCCCGGTCCAAAGACCTGGTCAAAACTAAATCGACATACTGTGTTCCATCAGTGCCCGTCTGAATTTCAATGGTAAAATGCTGACTGGGGCTGAGCTTGTATGTTTTAACTGTATTAATACCCACATCTGGATCCACCGCATTGGGGAGAGAGAATCTCTCTCCCGGTGTCGCAGACTCAGACACATCCAGTTCTACTCTATCTCGTCTAAAATGTGGTGCATTGTCATTGATATCAGTTATTCCAAGTTCAATGTTAAATATGCGCAATGGGCTTTCTATTATTACATCAAGCTTAAGTAGACAAGAGGCTGGTTTAGAGGGGCAAAGATATTCTCTGTCCATTGTCTCCATGATGAGCAGTTCCCCCGTCTTCTTGTTGACATCCAGGTATTTTTTGTTGTGAAAAATATCAAGTTTTACCTCTCTTTGTGCCAAGCCACCAGGCTCCAGTCCCAGATCGGCTGCAAGGTTGGCCACCACGGAGCCCCTCTCCATCTCCTCGGGGATGGAGTAACGCGTCACGGACAAAGCAGCCGGCCATGCTGCAAACAACACAAAGACCCCCGTCCAAAAATCCATCCTTTGTCCCATTTGACACATGACTAGAATCTTTGAGGGAAAGCAAATCGCCCTTTATTTATCCAAATGTAAAAAAATTTACTCAAGGCATGTCTCAGAGTAGCGCAATTCTTTCAAATAGAAACATCGGATACAAAAGAAAGACATGTCTCCACCCTGTACAACGGGTGTGTCGAGATTTATATGTGGATCGATGAATTATGCCATGCAGTAAAGGGTAACAGCGACATCGTGTGGCCTAAAAGGTACACTGTAGCGTTACAAATGACTGGGCAGGTTAACATTCTCACTCGTTTTCACAGCCATAAATCTATTTACTGCGAAAATTAAGCCTATTTGCTACTCCTTTTGACAAAATCATTTTTTTTTTCTACTGGGAATCAATAAAGGATTATCTTAAATGGGCCAGTCTTGGTTATTGGTGGCTTTTCTGTCACCATCAAAAGATTTACTCAATTAAATCACAGAGACATATTTTCATGGCTTGCGGTTATCCTGCTAATGTGAACAAAAAGTAATACCTATTTCTTTTCCCAGTAGTAATTAACTCATTTTTTTTGGGGGGGGGGCCCCAGATGTCCATTTGAGTGTTCCAAAGAGACATACAGTATTTGCAGTTGAAACGTAAATAAAAATAAATTGGATTTCAGGATTGTCTGGATTTAATTAAATTATTGGTAAATATAAATATTTATAACTGTAAACAACACAATGGTTTTCATTTATTTGTGTATTTTATATATAATTTATTGTGTGTCTCCTCTTTTGGAGGGAACTTAGTAGAGCAATGTGAGGTGAGTGGAAACTTTGTCTGCCTTTTTTGGGGGGGTTGCTATGTTGACCTTGATGTCCTACTCTTGAAGTTTCAACCTGTTAGGTTAACTTTTGATGAAAGTAAATTATTATTTTTAAATCACAATTCATATATATCGATCCATCCATCCATTATCTATACTGCTTATCCTCACAATGGTCACGGGCAGTGCTGGAGCCTTTCCCAGCAGACTTCGGGCAGTAGGCGGGGGACACCCTGAATTGGGTGCCGCACTCACAATCACACCTAGGGGCAATTTAGAGTGATCAATTAACCTGCCATGCATGCAGGCACAGAGACAAACAAACAACATGTGTGTATATATATATATATATATATATATATATATATATATATATATATATATATATATATATATATATATATATATATATATATATAAACTAATTAGGAATACACTTGATACATTATTAATGTGGTAAATGACAATTCTAGCTGCGAATATCTGTTTTTTGGTGCAATATCTACATAGGTGTATAGAGACGCATTTCCAGCAACTATCACATTCATGTCAGTGTTCTAAAGGTACAAGGTGTTTGCCCATTGCGTCAGAAGGCTCGGTGATATTAGAAAACCCTTGTAATAATAAGAATATTTTTTCAAATTAAAAAGGAGAACAAGAGGTATTGTTCGGAATCATCACAAAAAGAAAACAGAAGTTGAAACCAAGTACATACAAAAAAATATTAAATATTGAACCTTAGACAAGGAGTCTGGAATTATAAACAGTTCGAAATATCATGAGGTGTTAGCACAGATATTTTCTTCAGGCTTCTGCTACAAAGCAAATGAAAAATGTCAAGTAAAATTAAAGCCAGCTAGAGAATTTGAACTTTATTTTGGCTTAATCTGAGACACTTTAATCGGTGGCAGGTGCGTTAATCATACTTACTCCTTCAAAATTATTAAAACAGTAATTGAATTGCATTGTACAGGTTAAAGTTCACATTAATGGTAGAGAAGGTTTTGGTATTCTCTAAGTAAGAAGATTTTTCTGTTGTTTTTTTTTTTTAACCTCAGAAAAACCTGGAATTCAAACAGGGGTGTGTAGACTTTTTATATCCACTTTTTGCCAATGTCCATGGAAAGAAATCATCACAAAAATAAAAAACAGAAGTTCAAACCAAGTACATACGAAAAAATATTAAATATTGAACCTTAGACAAGGAGTCTGGAATTATAAACAGTTTGAAATATCATGAGGTGTTACCACAAACGTTTTTCTTCAGGCTTCTGCTACAAAACAAATGAAAAATGTCAAGAAAATTAAAGCCAACTAGGGCATTTGAATTTTTTTCCACCATTCACTTTTCTCTTGCAATCACTATTTATTTTAATTTATATTACAAGTGCAACTAATTAATTAATATCCCGGCCGTTTCTACATGAGAAGGGTGAGACTGCTGAACAGAAATTCAAGAATCTTACTCAACGACGCCGTCTGCTGTATGGATTGCACATTGCACTTTTTTCTTAACGTTGCTCTTTGTGTGCAATTGCATTTATCAACGTGAAAATGTGTGTAATGCAACGTTTTACTCCAAACCTGTACTCCGCAATATTCTAGTTTTCTATCTAACATGTTGTACCATGCACTTTGATGCAGACTGAATCGAGAGTGAGTTTTTCTACCTAGTGAGTTGTTCTACCTGAATGACACTCGAGAACACTGTTAATTAAATGTACTGCTTAGGTAGGTTCCATTTAGTTTCTTTTTTAACCACTTTTAGTGCGGACATTTTCTCTTTCTGTGTGTATGATAGACGGAGACGCTCGACTTCGCCTCAATTGCTCTACATTGAACGTGGAACACATTCGCCTTCTGGTGGATGAGTGGAGGCACAGCGTGTGCCAAGAGGAAAACGACCACTGGTCAGAAGTTCAGCACCACAGCAACGGACAGCTTTCTTGCCCGACGCTATGATGACGGAAGTAGATTTTAGAATTACTTGAGATTACATTACAAATACACATATATAATTGTTTTACTTTTCATGACTTCAGTCGTAATATGTAATTACAAAGAGAAGATGTTTATATTTTTACCCCACAAGTATAGAATAGTAAATTGTAAAAGTTACTCCTGCAACAGAAACGCTATTGGAGCTAAATTCATTTCATTTCATCCTATCTGACCTATAAATAATGTCCCTTCTGGATCACCTTACTCCAGAGAAGGTGTCCTGATCCTTCCTCGGTTCTCTATGGACCCCCGTTTCCTTATTAACGAGATTATTCTCAGTCTGAGCCAAACGACGACCTAATTAAACCTGCTTTGTTCCTGCCCAGTAGCCATCTGTAATCTGCTGAACAATTTCCCAGAGAATTAACAAGTAAAAGGGCACGGCAAAAGAAGAGAAAGAAGCTCTGGGCCCCCGTGCTCCCATCCAGGTGTGGCATTTGGTGAAGTCGACCCACTCCCCCGACACTTGTACGTGTGTGGTTGTGCTCTTAATTAAAGTGATATTTTCGAGAGTGGAGTTTTTGTTTGTTCAGTAAATGAACCCCCACCGTCCTCTGCGGGCAAATGGAAATGCAAGTGCTCCAATTAGCATATGTTAGCATTTTACTGTGTTTATTCATCTAGGTGGAAAACGGCTTACCAAGGCGAAAAGATTGGAGGAGCTGTACCCTTTTCACCCTGAAAATAATTGACTAAAGTAAATTAAACCTCGATGAACAAAACTTCAGTCTGTATGCATAATGATGTGCCAACTGAAGTCTGGGTTAACACCATGCTTCCGGTTTGTTTTATCCACATTTGGGAAAGAAACGTAATGCAAAAAATACTTTATTTCCATTATTGTATTTACAGTGCATGTGTGAGGAGTGTTCCCCATCTTTTTTTTGCCTCATGTTGCGACCTGCGTAAACAGTACAACATGATGTTTGTCACGTTAGCAGGCGAAGATTCCCCCCCCAAAAAAGACTTTCTATATTCTTACAACCCAACAATATGATTTCATCCTTAATTAAAGATGTGCAAAACAATTGCCTACTGATGCTTATCATATATTTTGGAAGTCACATCCGCATCCCCTGTTTGATTGTCTAAAAATGAATAGCAATAATAATAGTACTAAAAAATACATTGAGACATGTTGTCACATAAATAAGCACAAAAATCTGCTTCCCTCCTCATTATTTCTCCTTGTCCTGACCTCCCATTTAGCTCATATATTAAGCCACTCACAAGCCGACTGTTCATTAATTTATGTAACAAATGGGCCTCATCTCAGGTGATCCATCACTCATATCATCCACTCAGGAAGTCAGTGGGACGTCAGTCATTGTACAGATCGTTATTGATCATGGCAGCCTCCCCCTGGGGGGACATCTGAAGGCGTCGCTTCTTGCCAAAGGTGGAGAAGGAGTTATGCACGTCCAAGTCGCTGCGCTGTGCCACGGGCCTCAGGGTGCAGAAGCCTGATGGCGTCCCGGGAATGTACATGTTGTGATGGTAGTCAGGCGGCGGGTGAGGGTGTGGGTGAGGATGTGGCGGGTTAGTAGGTTGTTGCTGCTGGGGTGGCGGGGTGCACCGAGGAGTCCAGGGCCGGGAGGTAACGCCGCTGGGTGATGGAGACATTTTATAATCTGCAGTAGAAGATTTGTGGGAAGGAATTATAGAATGATTCTTCACTTCGGTGTTAATTTGCATAAATCAGGATGCACTAAAAGGTATCTAGTTTAACACGCACACACACAATCTAATGAGATACAATACAAGAGTTGCACCAACAAGTTAGAAAGATAATTCATCTTGAGAAATTCCTTCAACTTTTCTTTTCGCAATATAAGAGTGCATGGCAAAATATTAGAGCCAGATGCTCTTATGGGTACCTAATATTGGAAATGTTTTCCATAATGAGTTTTTTCCTCACATTCAGTTTGGCTTGGCGTACCCTTTGTGCGCCTCATGTGAGTGCCCCAGGTCCAGTACTGTCCGGGAGCCATGGACGTGACGTAGTTTTCCGGGTCCGCATGCATGGCCTTACGCATGAGTGTTCCATCCATGTTGATGGAGTTATAACTGGAGAGAAGATGAAAATTCTGTCATTGTTTGCTTGTTGCTATCTCATGGCAGACACATAACCAGATGAAGTTCATTAGTTAGGAATGTTACCTTTTGATGGAAGAATTCTGATTCTTTGTGAGGGTCCAATCTGTGTTTGGCTGCTTCAACTGCAAAAACAAATAAGATACTGCACTGTCTATACGGCCATTTCCATTTAGATACAACTAGTTTTCACTGAGTATAATTGCACTATGATGATATTTGTACTAAATTTGTCAGATTGGTCAACAGCAAATTTTAGTGAGAGATGGCTTTACGTGTACCTAAACATGTTTTTGATGCCGATTAAAGAAACATCATTACGTTTTCACTAGCAAAATCAGGTTTTTGCGATGTTTTCATTCATTTTTGTTTTTAAGTTTGACCAACAATACAGATTTTACCATGTTTTGTCATTTATAGCTATGACCTCAGAAAAACATTCCACCTGTTGTTGGATCTTAACCTTAATTCATAAATATTACTATATTATAAATGTATCATTGTTATCATATTATCATTATTATCATTAAGATGTAGTATAAAAACCTGACGTGCCAGAGTAAAAAAAGAGAGCAGTTTCAGAATCAGTGCAAAAAAAATGTAGAAATGTTTACTTGCATCTCTGATTCAAAAAAAAATTATTAATAATTTGTTTACCAGTGTTATTTGCCAACAGCAACAACAGCTCTCATTGCAGTTGTACTCCATTGCAAACTACAACCAGTATAAGAAATACAGAAACGTATTCTGACAGTGTCAATCAAAGCTGAACACTTTTATTTAGTAAGGGCAGATTTTTTTGGTATACTTGACTTGTATTGAGTCTCATTTGAGCAGGTGTATATGATACAGTACGTGAGGTGGAATTACCACGCAACTCTTCAGATCTGCGTGTATAAAGTAAATAAAGTATAAAGTATAAAGTATATATATATATATATATGTATATATATATATATATATATATATATATATATATATATATATATATATATATATATATATATATATATATATATATATATATATGTGCCCTGTGGTTGACTGCTAACCAATCCAGGGAGTCGTCTGCTTTCTGGGAGATACGTGTATGCTCCAGACCCTGAACAAGATAAGCAGTATAGAAAATGGACGAATGCTGCCTTCAAGTGGATGTCTGGTAGAAAGGCATTTTTCATAGCCGAGGTGGCATTATTTTGCTTTCAGATATCTGCCTGTCACTTTGAGTTTTGCTTGTATTTTATGATCGCTGAGGGAAGGGTGGAAAGGGGCACTCGACTCGAGTGATATTTATTTCAGGTATACAGTGGCTATAAAAAGTCTACACACTCCTGTTCAAATGCCAGGTTTTTGTGATATTAACAAATGAGACATAGTTAAAGTATTTCAAAATTACAGTATTTCCAACATATTTTGGAGCTATAACCTTTAACCTGGGGATTTGGCTGTGTTCAAAATTAACCATTCACATTCAGGCTCACATTAAATGGAAGTCGCCACATCTGCCACTAAATAGCCACAAACAAAGTGGAGCTGTTCTTGTGGTTTTTCCGGCATCTGTTGCTTTCTCGCACAAGCGGTTTTATGCTAACAGTGGCTGCTATTAAGAACTGTTCTCCACTTTGATTAAGGCCCTAGTTCCATCTAAAGAAAAACATCCCTTCCTCCGGTCCTTGGGGTCCCCTATTCACAATGTGCCTCCCTCCTCCAACACACCTGATTCAAATGACCAGGACCACTATCATGCTTCTGAAGAGCTTGCTGATGAGCTGATCATTAGAATGAGCTGTGTTGGAGGAGGGAAACATCTAAAACATTGTGGATAGGGGTCCTCAAGGACTGGAGTTGGTGACGCCTGCTCTACAGACCTTTGTAACTACAAAAATGTCAGGAAAAGTATACTAGACAACCAGACTTTATTTGAGGGTAATCAAAGGCACTTAAAATGGTGTGCTGACTCCCATTTAACATGAGCTTGAATGTGATCGGCTAATTGTGAACATGGCCACAACCCCAGTTGGATGAGGGTGTGCACACTTGTGCAACCACATTCCTTGTTTATTTTCATTTCTCCTCTTAAAGGGATTTGCTTCTTTTCAATTAAGTAAAACAGGTTAGGTCACATTTACGGTGGAAGAAATTTTGAAATTATTTATCTTGTTCTCATTTGTTTTATGTCACAAAAAGCTAGTGTTTAAACAAACGTTTATTGCCACTGTATAGCTGCTCCATTCACTTAAGCAGCAAAATCCGCCTGTTTTTAGCCATCTCAGGGGGCGGCCATTTTGTCACTTAATTCTGTCAACTGAAAATGACATCACGACTGCTCAGGGCTCAGGTAATGACCAATCACAGCCGACCTTTTTTCTGAAGCTGAGCCGTAATTGGTCATTACCTGAGCCCTGAGCAGTTGTGATGTCATTTCAGTCGACGGAAGTGACAAAATGGCCGCCC
This sequence comes from Filicampus tigris, assembly GCF_054856515.1. Taxonomy (NCBI): domain Eukaryota; kingdom Metazoa; phylum Chordata; class Actinopteri; order Syngnathiformes; family Syngnathidae; genus Filicampus; species Filicampus tigris. The sequence continues at coordinate 23,544,006 of NC_141218.1, read as the reverse complement.
CCGGAGATGGCCAAAAATGGATGGATTAACTCTTATTCCACAAACGCAATATTTATCAGAATGTTTCAACTAGTGGGCCTGCATAGAACATATTCTTGAAAAAGATATGTTTGGGTTGACTACTTCTTTAAAATCGCTATAACACAGAAAATGTGACACAAAAGCAAATTAATACAAAAATAATGATTAGAAATATCTGTATACATAAGTGTGGCACCTTGCCATGCAAGCAGGCTAGAAAACCAATTAGAAGCCGAGCGGGATGAAACAAAACATGATTAGAATCATCAAAGGGAAAGCTCGCCAAGGAGAAAATGAAGAAATGTATCATTGTTTTTCTTGCTACTTTCTGCACATATTTTATATGAATATTTGACTGCCTGAGCAAGGTTTATTCAAAGAGCCTTGAACAGTCACTTGAGGTCGTTGAGACGAAGCTCGTGCACGCCATCCATCTGCCTTCGCTTTGCTCCGCGCAGGCCTCCATCGTGCGCGCGCCTCATCGTGTCAGTTGGGTTTGTCATTGGATGATGCATGTGTCCTATCCTGACCTCTCTCTCTATGTGCGTGCCAGCATGTGTGTGAACGTTTGCGAGCGTGCGTGCCTCGAAGAGTGAATTAGGGAGCCAATTAACGATTAAAGAGGGACGCACTCTCCTCAAGGACCTGCGTAACAACCCCATTGTGACCTCATCGACCCAACCCCCGCCAATTTCTACGGCCAAAAGTAGTGTGCCGTGACCGAAATGACATTTGTCAGTCTGCCTGGTGGAGTCTGGTGTCACGCGTGGTGATGAATGCGCGCACGCATACGCACACACCCCCGTATGCACGCACACTCACACACACATTAACGGTCTACTGCCCCGTCTGCTAGAATTAGAAAACACTACATCCTGCCTCCTTTAATTCCCTCTCTCCTTGCCCCCCCAGCCTCCTCTCTAGCTCTCGAACTACAGCCCCCCCCTCGCACCCCCACGGTGATAAATATGACTTCACATCTCAGTCTCTCCTTGTACCAAAAGGACATCGCATGGACCCATCGACAGGCGGGCCACGTCTCAGTCCAGTCATGTCCTTGCGCACCCCCCTTCTTCCCCCGCTCACCCTCCCCGTGTCCTCTCCAAAAACCAGAACATTTGCCATTTTTCATCAATAATGGACAGCCCTCCCATCGCGAATACGCCACATTGTGTTGAGTATAATGGTTCTGTCCATGATGCCCTTGAGGGATGGCCAGAGGGGAGATTTGTCCTATATAAATTGTTAGACGTCGACGCCTTGCCTGCACCAAAATGGACAGAACCGTGAACAAATGAATCTAAACTGCCATTCACCTTGTCCATTACCCTTGACTTGTTGTTCAGAGTCTGTTGTGCAGGGAACAATTTAGTCTACCCACCTCCCTCCTCCCTTATAGAGCAGTGGCGCTGATGGAGGAGGCATTAAGAATGAGTTATATTTTTTCATCAAATTAATCATGACTTCCTGGCTGCCCTGAGCCTATATGTGGTCTTTCTCCCACATTTCACTTCATTCTCGGACGATATACTCACACGCGGCATATAATTATGCTTCGTGGAGTCAATTAAAACGTGTCAATTAAAACCTAATCAGGCATCATCTTCGTCTCATTTCATTTCCGCGTGCAAAATATTACAAAGCTGCGCAGTGCAAGTAACATGTTGCGACAATTGTAAACGGAGCTCTTGTGAATGGTCTAACAAAGCATGATAAAAGTGATGTACGTGAGGTTTGTGATTTCACCTTTAAATGTGTATTTTCTGCAGCTACCTCATTGGGGGTGGTCGTTCCGTTGTTTACAGACGCGCCCCACGACTGTTCCGCGCTCTTCGCCTCGTTGTTGCGCGGCGTGCTGGCCGGGCTGCACGGCTTCAAAAACATGAAGTCACTTTTGCACGATTCGGGGGTCAAGCACACTTTATAACAATAAGGCTGAGTCAGGCTGCTGCTTCCGTTCACCTCCATGCAGTTGGTGGGCACCTTGTTAGCCGTGGAGGCAATCTGCAGGTTGAGGTTGGATTTCTTGAACACCTCCGGGGTTGGCTCGGGCTGGAAGCCGCCGCAGCAGCAGCACGCGAAGGGGGGCAGATTGTAACCACTCAGGGTCTCTCGGTCCTTGTAGCACTTGACCGCGGCCAGGACGATGATGGCCACGAGGAAGATGAAAGATATGGTGCTGAGTGACACGATTAAGTAGAGGGCGAGGTTAGAGGGGGGCTGAGGGCTGAGCGTGAGGTCGCCGTAGTCGGATAAGGACTCGGGGACGCTGTCCACCACCGTGAGGACAACGGAGACGGTGGCTGAGAGAGGAGGCTGCCCGTTGTCCTTCACCAGTACAACCAATCTGTGTCTGGACGCGTCTTTGTCCACCAGTCGGCGAATGCTCCTGATTTCCCCCGTGTACAGCGCCACGCTGAACAGCCCGGGATCTGTCGCCTGCATCACCTGATAGGACAGCCGCGAGTTTTGCCCCGCGTCCGCGTCCAGCGCCGTCACTTTGGTGACAAGATAACCAGCATCCACAGAGCGGGGCACCACCTCCGTGGCGACGGTGCCGTTTTTAGGCAGCGGGGACACAATGATTGGCGCGTTGTCATTCTGGTCCAAAACAAAAACATTAACTGTCACGTTGTTGGCCAGTGGTGGGAAACCTGCGTCCTGAGCTTGCACGAGAATATGAAAGTTTCTAAGTTGCTCATAATCAAAGGAGCGCAGTGCGTAAATGTTGCCGTTGTCTGAGTTAATGGACACGTACGTGGACACCGGCATGCCCTGAATTTGACCCTCGAGAATAGAATAAGACAGATAGGCGTTCTGGTTGGAATCGGGGTCGAAGGCAGTCACGGTGCAAATGGAAGCGCCGGGGGCGTTATTCTCGGTCACATAGACAGTATATGACGGCTGTGAAAACCGTGGGGGGTTGTCATTAATGTCAGACACTTGTACCACGATGGTTTTCCTCGTGGAAAGCGACGGGGAGCCCAAATCGCGCGCCGTCAGCGTGATATTGTACTCGGACACCACCTCCCTGTCCAAAACCTCACTTGTCACCAGTGTGTAGTAGTTTTTAAAAGATGAGTGCAGTTGAAAGGGGACGCTATTGGGGATTTGACAGTCCACGTTGCCGTTCTCACCCGAGTCCCGGTCCATGACACTGATCACGGCTATAACGGTGCCCGGTGGTGCGTCCTCCTGCACTGGCGTGGACACGGACGTGAGGATGACTTCGGGGGTGTTGTCGTTCACGTCCACAATGTCCACCAGCACTTTGCTGTGCACGGCCACGGCCGAGGGTCCTCTGTCCCTCGCTTGCACGTACAGCTCGTACACGTTCGCTTTCTCGTAGTCCACGACGCCTTTTACGCGGATCTCCCCGGTGTACGGATCCACGCTGAACAACTCGCGCACTTTGAGAGGCGCGTGTCCGCTAAAGGCGTAGGTCACCTCCCCGTTGGAGCCCTCGTCTAAGTCGGTGGCGTTCAGCTTCAGCACTGGCGTCCCCCTCGGCGCGTTTTCAACTAGTCTGGCCCGGTACACGGTGCGATCGAACATGGGGACGTTGTCGTTCGCGTCGAGCACCGTGATGGTGATTAAAGCGGTTCCGGAACGTTCGGGCGACCCCCCGTCAAAGGCTGTCAAAACCATCTCGTGCTTTTTCTGCCGCTCCCGGTCCAAAGGGTTGTCCAGCACCAGCTCCGCAAACTTGCTCCCGTCGTTGCGCGTCTGGATGTTGAGAATGAAGTGTTCGTTTGCGCCCAGCTGGTAGGAGCGCAGAGAATTTGTACCCACGTCCAGGTCTTGCGCGCTTTCTAACGGGAAGCAGGAGCCGGGCGCAGCCGACTCCGTAATGTCTATGTTGAATTCGCTCCAAGGGAAACTCGGGGAGTTGTCATTCACGTCTAAAATCTCCACTTCCACTCTGTAGAGCTCTAACGGGTTTTCGATGACAACTTGGAGATGTAAAAAACAGCTGGGGCTGCGCTCACAAAGCTCCTCTCTGTCTATTTTTTCGTTAACAAACAAAATCCCGTTCTCCAAGTTCACTTCTAAATACTGCTTCTTGGCTCCGGATACAATTCGGAAGCGACGTGCGGACAACTTGGCCACATCCAAGCCCAGGTCCTCCGCAATGTTGCCCACAAAGGCTCCGTGCTCCAGCTCCTCGGGAATGGAGTAGCGAATTTGAGCCAACACTAAGTCCACCACACAGGCACATAGAAGCAGAGAGATAACGAGCCCGGTCACCAGCACCCAGCTGCATCTGGATAGCCTTTGATCCATTTTAGAGCCTTGCGTAAAAGTCACCTCAGCCAGACATCATAGAAAATACGCATTATTCACTGCTTAGAAAAACAGCAACAATCGAGCGTAGTCTTCATATTCAACTTTGTAACATATTGACAAGTGACTAACAAAATAGATTGTGTGAGGAAAGATAGACCACCTGTCCTTCCACTGTGCTCCACGCGCGACACGGGAGGTGTGTGAACTGGGAAGGCTTGCACTTTGATTTTCCACTGTATTAGACACCCATAGCCGGCTGGGAGGTGTGTGAGAGCGTGTGCGTGCGCGCGAGCGAGCGAGAGAGAGAGAGAGAGAGAGAGCGAGAGAGAGAGCGAGAGAGAGAGAGAGAGAGAGAGAGAGAGAGAGAGAGAGAGAGAGAGAGAGAGAGAGAGAGAGAGAGAGAGAGAGAGAGAGAGAGAATAGAAAGCGGGTTGGGTAGCGGGTGCTTGGAGCTCGTCAGTGCTCCGTATTGGCGGACGCAGAGTATACGACTCTAATTACTGTCGACGTTTAACCATTTCCCACCCTCGTGTCACTTCCACCGTCCTATTAAAGAGACGAGAAGGCGTAAATTTGACACCAGACGTCAGAGCCAGATTTGGATTAAGGAGTGAAAATTGTGCGGTGGGTGTCGTGGTGTGTTTTTCAGGCTTTGAGAGAAGAGGATTGTTGAAGGATGACACTGAACGCTGCATTGAATGGACCGATCCAATTCCTGATATCCTATAATTCCTTTTACACTCCCTTTCATTAATCAAAGCCTTTCCCCCAAACGATTATTAAGGATATTGCCCCTTAATCACAATTATGTCTACATGTCTGATCTTCTTTTTGGACATAATGAAAGTGACAGTGAGGAGGAGGTGTAATACACCATGCAGTCACTACAAATGCGCATTACAAGAATTTAATTCACATAAGCAGGCCTGGACATGTATCAACATAATCAACATAAAAGCCACGCCATGAAGATTTAGTCATATTTGTCCTTAATCAGGTTTTGTAGTTTGGATTAGATCATAGGTGACACACGTGTTTACAGTTGGATGTGATATTAATGTTCAGAAAAAAACAACTGTTGTGAGTACCCTTTTTCAGGAACACTTTTGATGTATAATGCTGGTCAGTTCGAGAAGCACTGAAGTACAGAGACCAAGTGAGGGGCAAAGCAAAAGGACGCCTTTGTGGATCAACACAGACACGAGTGGCATCCTAATGTAAATGTGTGGTCGTCTTAAAATCTCTTCTCGGGACTGACGACACTGGCTGGGCCCTGCAGGCAGCTCGGAGCTCGTTAGCAACTAAAAAGAAGAAGAGGGAGATAGTAGCTAAAGGGCAAGAACGAAACAATAATTTGTTCATGGGCAGATATGTAGATGTATTTGTGTCTCTACACATAGAGTGCAAACGGAACATTGGAGATGCTTTCAAACAAATGACAACAGAAGATATCCTGGAACTATTTCCCTCCAGCCCTCACACCCTCCCTTTTAGGAAAATCTCCAATCCCCAGGTTTAAATAGCAGAAAACACAATCTGCTTGCAGACTTAACCTCAAGCAGATGGTTAAGCTTCTCCAGAAATGATTACATTTCTGGAAAAAGAGGAGAGGGAGAGAGTGGAGAAAGCACCAGTTCCATTGCTTTGCCTTCTTTTTTAATTAACGGAGTGAAGGATTAGTGTGTAGCTATCCGGGATCAACGGTTCTCCGACGGAAGAATACAAATGTTTTGTGATAAATAATCCCGAAGCGCTGCGACCGGCGCTCCCCTGGTGCCGCTACATTAACATGCATTACACGGAGCATTAAGCTGGTTTCAGCCGCCCCTATCGCCTCGCAAAGCACTCTATTGTGTGACAGAAAGACGAGCATTACTTTCTCACATCCATGCAGCCACCTGACCAAAATCCTGAACTCTACCCCGGAAGTACTGTCATGCCTTTATAAAGTGGCCAAACACGAGAGCGCGTCAAACCCCAAAACAGTTCACATTGCGTGACAATTATCTGAGTTTAAGGTTAATTTTTGCGATTATCTTTACGCAGTTACTTCCTACTGACCTCACAGTTAATTTGGTTGACAAGTGCACGTGGCCGATGTACTAGTTATCCTATGGCGCTCTCTAGTGGCGTTTATTGTAAATTACATAACAGTACATGTATGCCGTAGTTTCTTGACTGATAACTTCTAAAATAAATATATGAATGAATGAATGAACGAATTAATTAATTTAATTAATTAATTAATTAATAATCTGAACATGAAGAGCGAAAAAAGGCACACCTAACAAAAGTCTTCCATGCTCAGAAGGGAGTGGGAAGAAGTCTCGATTTATTAAATCCCACCCCTTCCCATTTTATCTTAATTTATATCTCTATTCATCATCTATGGCAAAAATAATACTAAAGATAATAATGATACGTATAATAATAATAATAATAATAATAATGAACCACTACATAGTCCTAATATGAATTAATAAATACTTATCAGGTACATCATTATAAATCCACATAGACACGGTCCAAAACCCCTCTGTCAACAATAACAAAACACATAAACCAAACTTTAGTAAACATAGTAATCTAAATACAAATCAACAATACTCGTAAACACCTGGTGAGTCTCTCCCACTCCCGTTACCTTTGTATTCCATGAATATATAACATTAATATTTCATTTTAAATTGATTTATGTTTGTACATTGTTTTAATTTAGAAAGCACACAGCGTTGTACTTGCGAACCAAATTGACGACATACTACTTATAACATACTTTCCACAAACTGTACAAATACTATTGTGGCTACATGCAACATCTTGATCTTCATTTTTAAAAACGTTTTACTTAGATTCGATGTAAATTTATTTTAATAAATCCTCCTCGAGGGCGGCACGGTGGGCGACTGGTTAGCACGTCTGCCTCACAGTTCAGAGGTCGTGGATTCGATCCCGGCTCCGGCCTCCCTGTGTGGAGTTTGCATATTCTCCCCGTGCCTGCGTGGGTTTTCTCCGGGTACTCCGGTTTCCTCCCACATTCCCAAAACATGCATGGCAGGTTAATTGATCACTCTAAATTGCCCCGAGGTGTGATTGTGAGTGCGGATGTTTGTCTCTGTGTGCCCTGCGATTGGCTGGCAACCAGTTCAGGGTGTACTCCGCCTACTGTCTGAAGACAGCTGGGATAAGCTCCAGCACGCCCCGTGACCCTTGTGAGGATAAGCGGTATCGATAATGGATGGATAAGTCTTCCTCGATGGTGCTTTTGTACATATTTTTTCTTTGCTTTGTTGGTTGTTTCTATATTTTAAATAGTGCGTATGCTATCTATCTATCTATCTATCTATCTATCTATCTATCTATCTATCTATCTATCTATCTATCTATCTATCTATCTATCTATCTATCTATCTATCTATCTATCTATCTATCTATTCATCATCCATCCATCCGAAACAGAAGCAACTGCACTTACGCACGCACTCAAATATGTATATTTGAAAATAAGCAGAGTGGCCCAGATTGTGTTAAAACTCCTCACAACATATATTTCCCCTTTGTCAGTCATCTATTGTGCACAGAGCGATGTTGTTTTCATCTGTGATCTAAGACCGCCATCTATTGGCCAAAGGGGCGTAACAACTTCTTACTCAATTACGTCATGCCACGTTTAATAAATGCAAATATCCTCGAAAGCATAGATCTGCATTTTAGAGGTAATTTCATGTGCGCTGTGGTACGTACGTTTGCTTGTCAAACATTCCCTGTCATCTTGAAGTGTTGTCACATTTTCGACAACAAATGTGTCCAGAACTTTGACAGCTATAGGTATAATAAGGATCCCAGGCAAGAGTTGCATAAAAAGAAATGAAGTAAAACAAACAAACAAACACACAAACACACAAACACACAAACAAACAAAAAACATGGACAAAAATACAAAGAAACAACAATTAAGCAATATGATATGAGTGAGACTGATGCTGTACTTACTACACATCAACCTTTTTTAAATGATTGAGCTACTGGTTCAGACCTTGTTTTGCAAAGTAAAAGCAGATGTTTGCAAATGTCTTATTTTGATAAAACAAAGACAATCAATCTGTTTTCATTAAAGAATACCGGAATCAGAGAATAATTACTGTTGAGGCTAAAATCTGAGGATTTGTACAAACAATGGCTCTAAACGATTACTCAATTAAAATTGTTGTTGATTAATTTGATAATCAAATTAGTTGATGATTAATTAATTAATTATGGCACCTATAAAATGTATTTATATATAGCAATGCTTGTATGCATCATTGGATAATCATATGTGTCCAGTGACACTTTTAAATCCAGCAATACTCTAACAATGCCCTCATTAAAAAAAAATCCACATACTACTTTAATATTATCTAAAAATCTAGATTAATAAATTTCTTCCCATGAAATGTTGACTTTTTTTTTTTTTTTGCGATGACACAAAAAATACGATAGAGGGAGCAAAACACCAAGGGAAGAAAGTCTGGGCCAGTCACTCGTGGAAAAGGCTAATGTTCACATATGGTTAACAGACATACTATCTTGTCAGTGTTTTTGTATTGTACATAAAAGGCCATTGGTGTCACTCAGAGGCTATTTTGATGACCTTGGCAGACATGGCTGTATGAGAAAGAGGGGTTGACTTGCAAATGAATGGTCCGGGCGGTTTCTTAATGAACATCTGAAATCTGTCTTAACAGAAAGAGAAAAGACCATGTCAGGACCAAGCATCGAGGAGAGAATCGTGAAAACTCCTTTCTGGTACGGGAAAGAAGACAAGCAGAAAACAAGAGTGAACAGAACGTTGTGGAGGAGCCAGTAGCAGAGCAAGTAGCGGAGTGATAGGAAAATGAAGAGCGATGACTGGGTAAAAGGAGAGGGAGGAAAAGAGGGAAAATGGAGAGAATGGAGAGTTTGGTCCACATGCACCTCAGCTGTGTAAACTGAAGGTCTCCGCCGCTTCTCCGATTCCCCCGAAGAAGGGGGGATATTAATAGGAGGCTGGCAGTGGCAGTCAATGGACCCTTGCTCTGTCACACCCACTAATATTATTATTATACTTTATATGCACAAAAATGGAAAATGTCAGCAACCCGAGAGGCCTACAGAGACAGTGTGTGCATGTAAGTGTGTATCGCTGCCGCTAAGTATGTCTGCCATATGTGAGTGCGCGCTCATGAGAAACCGTCTGTCGCTGAGCTGGCATAACACTTCTGGGCAAAAGAAAAGAGGCACATGGAGAAAGAGGAGACAAACAGGAAGAAGTTGGCATGTTCGGAGGGGCGTACGATCCGCCGCACTTATTGGATCTGTCAGAGAGCGAGAACAGGACGTGGGGGAGGAGGAGGTGGTGCAGCTAGACAGACACAGACATGAGCACATATTCCAGCTCCAGATTATAAAATTCCCGCAAATTGCAGACGTGTTGAAACAGACTGCATACACATACACGCATACACACACACACACACACACACACACACACACACACACACACACAGAAATATACACAGGTTTCTCCTCACCGGGTAACAGATGCAAAAGTCGGGCACACATGCAGAAACCTAAACAGTCTGATAGACATAACACTCGTGCACGCGCATGCATGCACACTCTGGCGAGAGGGGCACATTCCAGAGGAAACAGGTGGGAGTGGTGATGGCAATCTATCAGGATGACTTTGATCCTCCTCATTGGCTCCGTCATAACCAGATCAGGATGTTCCCCACTTAATCACAATCTGCACACACAAAGACGTAATAGCAACCGCACAACACATACAAATGCAAGTCACTAAAAAAAAGAGTTTTTGGACGACCCCCTGCATATTTGAACATGCGTTCCTGAGTTATGCAATGATGACTGTTGTTGACCCCTGGTGTTCTTTCCAAAGCAGGGATTGAAAGACGCCTGGTGTGCCTTTAGGAGAAAATGACCTAATGGGGCAATATTGGGAGAATGTGTACAAGAGCTGGGTTCAGGATCCAGCTACACCTGAAATATGAGGAGTAATAATGCCAGCCATCTATGTAAATATTTTCTACTTCTTATCCTCTGCACGGTCACAAGGAATAATGAGTCTATGCCAGTGAACTCAGGGTGAGAGGCCAAGCACAACTTGCATAGACAACCTTTCACATTTCGGGCCCTCTTTTTGTGCCCAGCGCAAGTCTAGTTCAAATCGCAGTCAGACTGTGCACATGGCTTTTGGCATTTTCGCAGAAGGGTGCAGTTAGAAATGGGCATTTGCACTGTCGACCACACACATCAGCGGAGCGCAGAATTTGTCTGCCTGCACCTTGATCAAATTCACCAAAATTGCGTTACACCACCTGTGCCACAACTTAGACCTGCTTTTACCTGGTCTAAAGTTTTTACCTGTCACTGAATTGTCAGGTCTTCGGCCTACCTGTGTGGAGTTTGCATGTTCTCCCCGTGCCTGCGTGGGTTTTCTCCGGGTACTCCGGTTTCCTCCCACATTCCAAAAACATGCATGGTAAGTTGATTAGACTCTCTAAATTGCCCCTCGGTGTGATTGTGAGTGCGGATGTTTGTCTCTGTGTGCCCTGCGATTGGCTGGCAACCAATTCAGAGTGTCCCCCGCCTACTGCCCGAAGACAGCTGGGATAGGCTCCAGCACGCCCGCGACCCTTGTGAGGATAAGCGGTATAGATAATGGATGTATATATATATATATATATATATATATATAGGTGCGTGGAAAAGTCCGAAAGTTGTGTGCCGACATTGCTACATGAAATCGGCGGCTATGTTGCGGCTAGCACGTCTAACATGCATCATCCGACTGTGAATGTTTCTTAGACTAGTTTCTTAGACAACTGCTCGCGCTCTTCTGTCTCCGCTGCTCCACTTGCTTGCCGTACGATGCATTCATGAACCTCGGATACATCACAACTAAGCAACACACGAATCCGACCACAACACAGATAACCCAATTCGTTACTGCTGATAACACAATTCGTTACTGCTGTTGAACATTCAAAGATTTCAATGCCTAAAAATTGTATATAATTTCATAACGACTTTTAAATTTTTTTCACTGTAAAAAGAGTTTTAATATAGTTAGCAATAATTGTAACTGTTATTGTATGTATTTTCTTTTCATCACAAAAAGTTTATACATGTACTGTAATGACAACTTGTCTTTAACTTTATGTGTCACTGTCATAGGCTTTTGCTGCTGAGTGTTTGAAGATTTCAGTGTCTTAATAATTTACTAAATTAAGAGACCTTTATTGTTAGTGGTTTTTTTTATTCTGGTGTTGTTTCTTGGAATATCACCCGAATGGTTCGCTTTTATTTATTTTTTCTAAAAAATGTACCACTTACATGTCACCTTTTCAAAATAAACATATTTTCAAAACAATATTTTTTTTTTGTGTACCACACAGTGGGCGACTGGTTAGCACATCCGCCTCACAGTTCAGAGGTCGTGGGTTCAATCCCGGCTCCGGCCTTCTTGTGTGGAGTTTGCATGTTCTCCCCGTGCCTGCGTGGATTTTCCACATTCCAAAAACATGCATGGTAAGTTGATTGGGCTCTCTAAATTGCCCCCCGGTGTGATTGTGAGTGCGGATGTTTGTCTCTGTGTGCCCTGCGATTGGCTGGCAACCAATACAAGGTCCCGCCTACTGTCCGAAGACAGCTGGGATAAGCTCCAGCACGCCCCGCGACCCTTGTGAGGATAAGCGGTATCAATAATGGATGTATATATATATATATATATATATATATATATATATATATATATATATATATATATATATATATATATATATATATATATATATATATATATATATATATATATATATATATATATATATATATATATATATATATATATATATATTCAGATATATTTGCACACAAAAAGTAAAATACAACTGAACTGTATTTGGTCAGTGATTCTTTTGCATTCCACTAGAGGGAGCCCTCATATCACTGGTGGTATATACCACACTTTGACAATCACTAATTAAGGTGACTACGAATTGCTGGAACCAATTCATGGTGTACCTCGCCTACTGCCCGAAGAGAGTTGGGATAGGCTCCAGCACGGCCTTGACCCTTGTGAGGATAAGTGGTTTGGACCATGGATGGATGTATGATTAAGTTGAAGTCAGTAAACATGGCATTCTGTTGATGTTTTTGAACTGAAAAAAAAACATACAAGCACAAGGTGATTTTTTTTAATCCTTACATCCATTTCCTACACCGCTTATCCTCATTTTGGACTCCCCAAACGATTCCAATCTTTAAATGTGTGTTTTATAGCAAATAATGTAAAGTCAGTTTATTTGTTGCATATGTTTGTGTCCTCAGGGTGACCTAAACTTTTGGGCACATGAGATGAAATCATTCATTACAATGTTTCATCAGAAGCAGGAAAGAAAATAGCACAGTGTTATTAACATGAGCCAAAAGTTGTGTATGTGTGTGTGTATGCGCGTTTGTGTGTTTGGTGTAAGTGCCAAGATGGAGAACCCCTGCCTTGGGGGCCACAACACACTTGAGTGACACGTTACATGAACATGAATGTGCCTGTGTAACCTCCTCTCATCAAGTTCTTCTCTTCCTCCTCCCGCTCATCCCGGCCTTCTTTACCTACCCCCGACCAATTCCCTCCACCTTTTTTCTCTCTATCAATGTCTCTCCACTTAATGACCTTCTTTAAAACCTCAAAAGTCATGAACGGGGTTGTGCCCATGAACAGGTTTTCAAATAAACACACTGGTCAGCTCACAGAAAATGTGCCCAGGCCAAAACATGAGCAAGAAAAGAGGGGGGCCGGGGGGAGCAAATTGTGACGGAAACCATCAAATTATTCATTTCCCTCCTTTTTTATGTTTTCCTTGTGCTAACTGTACACCCCTCCCTCTCCCAAGTCCCCCTGTTTTGCTCTCACTCTTTCCCTCTCACGCATTCCACTCAGTTTTACATATCTATGCCCCCCCAACACTATACCTCACCACTTAAAAAAAAGACTCTTTTTCCCTTTTTCTCCCCACCTCATTGCCACCCCCTCACTACCTGACATTGTGGCTCCATGCCCAATGAGTCACACCTCTGCTAAAATCATCAGGATGGCGAAAGCAGGGAGGAGGGAGCAAAAAGAAAGAAAGCGTCAAGAGAGAGAGAGAAAAAGCAGGAGGGTATGACAGAGAGAAAAATATAGAAAACAAAAATGGGAAGAGAGGAAACATCGAGAAAGTGTGAGAGAAAGAGAGCGAGAGAGAGAGCGCCTCGGGGGAGTGAAAGGAGCATAGAGTACGTTTAACTTTTTGACTCCAGTAGTCAGTGTGTGCTTGTCAGCAACAGTTAGTCTGTTGACAACAACATTTTCCACACATTGCTTGGGTGCACGCACACGCACACACACCCACACGCACACACCCCCCGCCACACACACAGCATGCAGCAATCAGGCATGCAAACAAATCAGAGTAAAAAGTGTGGCTGCAGCCCTGCCTCGCCGCATCAGCCTCCCCCACCCTCGCTTGCCGTTGCCCTTGGATACAGTAAAAACACTCCCTGTTGGGCAAGCCCGGGAGTCAGGAGAGGACTTACACGGGTCACATACAACACCTCCCCAGACGCAAATTGACAGCCTTATGAGTGTACATGAATGTGTTTGTGCAGTTAGCTATACGGTCATGTCACGTTTTTGTCGAAAAGCGGGAAAAGAAACATGCAAGACGATAGAATCACTTCTCTAATGAAATAGGCAGGGTAACAATTGTGGCAAAACTTTAAAGGTCGAGCGATGGTTGGCCTCCTATTTGTTCAGATTTGGTCCCAGCAATTCCCAGTAGAATCAAAATAGAAATGACGTTTCCATGGACGTTTCAACTGTCGCCATCATAAAAACTTTATTTGTTGCACTGGTACAGGTAATGTTTTAAAAAATCTCATGTCATAAAAATAAGCTGCAGCTGTTAATGTTAAAGGAGACATACTATATTGTGCAGTAGTGGTACCTTGACTGAAAGTTTGATTAATTCCATGACAAAGCTGGCAACTGAATTTACTTTTACTGTTTATCAAATTAATTTTCCCCATTGAAATGAACTGAAACTGGAGTTAATCTGTTCCAGCCCACATAAAATAACCACACATTTTTTTGTTGAATGTTTTCAATCAAGAAAAATAACATCCTTCCATCCGTTTTCTAGGTTGTTTATCCAGTTGAGGGTCACGATGAGTTGGAGCATGCCCCATCAGGAAAAAGGCAGGCTACACCCTTGACTGGTCGCCAGTCTCTCTCAAGATGCACAGAGAGAGACAACCCTTCACATCACCTCTGAGTGGAAATTGAACACAGCCTGCACCAAAGTCAAGTGGGTGTAACCCTACCCCCTCAGAGACAGGGAAAACGGCACTCTTGTAACATATAAATATAAAAACAAAGTAGATTCGATTTTTTTAATGAAATGTACAAACTGTAGTATTTGTGCGTTGACATGTGCCTTTTGAATGCGTGCTTTACTGACGACTGACCTACTGACTGAGCTCTGACTCCAACTCCAGTTGGCTATTTACCACACAGTTCAGTCTTAGCATCTTCTCTATGCTCCTTGCCTGTTTCTCCCATTCAATAAAAGGCTGAAAGTGCATCGATGACTTTTTGGAATGAGTAACACCCCCCATCCCCCGGCAAAAACAAAACAAGTTTTCGCTGAGTTAATCCCTTGATGTTTGCTGAACTGAGGTTGTACTGTATGTGATGTGTTCCAATCGTTTTGAATGATTGAGACAGAAAATACAAAGAAAAGCACCTCAACTGCGATCCTAAAGTGGACAGAGAGACAACAAACCGCTAGATGGAAGTTTAATTGCTGAGAGGAGAAGTCTTATGTATCGCTTCCCTTCGAAGAGACCTTATCCTTGAACTTTGACCTCATCTTGCTCTTTTGGGGATCAGACTTTTACCAGGTTTTGTGATTTATAACCCGTGAGGGTGCCACATGCTGCGCCAGCAATGATGTCGGTTTGCCAGACCCGTGCTGACTTCCTCGCGTGTGCCCCTACGTCATTATTATTTATCAGGTGTTTTTTTTTCTTTTTTGGGAGCGGGCGATCCTCAGGTTCAAAACAAAGGTGTTGGTTTCATGTAAGCGTTATCTTAGATTTTGCATGGAAGGATTTGTTGCGATTTTAGGAAAACCAAAAGTCTACATCCGAAGACTCTCTAGTAGCTCACAGCTTTGATGGGGTCAATCCCCGCCGAAGCTGGAAGCTTAGGAAGCGCAACAGTCCTCTGCCCACAGCGCTCATGTTTTTAAAGCCATACCAGCTAGCCGCAAAGCTCCTTTTTGCCCTTTGTACAGATCTACCAGACAAAACCTTGGAAGGCTTCCATGGCAGAGCACATTCCCAAACTATTTCTTTTTTTCTTTTTTAAACAAGTGTGGGATGGGGTCGAACAACAATTACGGTAAAATGTGACTAATATGTCACAGACACGCTGCTTGGTGTTTTTTTCTGACCTCTGTTTTTTCCTCCCTCCTTTTTCCATCCATCATCTACTCTCTTCTTGAAAATTCTTCACTTCAAACCCCTGTAATTGCAAACAAAAGCGCTGACTCCTCTCCAGCTGAAAGAATGATAATGATGGAGAGTAGCGAGTGTGTGCGCGTGTTAGTGTGCGCGTCTTCATCAAAGTGGTGATGACGTTGATGGGTGTAGAGAAAACGTGCAGAGGACAGAGAGGAGGAACACAATCTGGGCATTAATCCCCACAGTGAATTGTGCGTGTGTGTTTGTACACATGTTGCCTCTGTTTTTGATAGCAACAATGCAACACACAGCTGCCCTCCGTATCTAATAGCCAGATTCAGGAGCTTTTCCTGCAGCCAACCCAGAGTGCGAGTTCCACGAGAGAGCGTGTGTTGCTGCAGTATCCAGGCTACATGCATGGTTGCGAGGTAGAGAGAGTGCACGGCCTGGTTGTGTTTGGAGCGCGCCCAGGCCAGAGGAGCTCAAAGCTCTGAATGTCATCATCAGAGCTGTCGGGGAGCCAAGCAGTAATCACACCCAGATCACCTACACGCTCACGCCAACTTACAGCACCAGTCACCCCAGAGCCGCGCGCGCGTGTGTGTGTGTGTGTGTGTGTACAACTGTACGCTTGTGAAAAAGAGTCTGATTGAGAGAGAAAATGAAAGACAAAAAGTATATGTGCATGCAGCAACTATGCAACGTGTGTGTGTGTGCGTACGTGCGTGGTGTGTGTGCGCATGTAGACGTTACATGCGGTCATAGTGTGAGTAGTGAGTGAGTGAAATGTGTGCACTGGAGAAGAGGGTTTATTTTTTTCTCTCCTCCTCCCCTCGCTCCATGTCATATCCCACCCCTCTATTTTCCATTTTTACATGCAGCTCCAGATGTGAAGGCAGCAAAATATTAAATTACAGAAATGGGCTTGTTTCTGCACTTTGGCCATATCAAAAACAAACCAGCAGCCTATGCTTTTTCCTGATGTGATGTGCACACAGGTTTAACATGTGATACCATATGTGGACATTACAGTGCAGGTGCCACTTTTGGACTTGCTTTAAGTTTTGAAGGTTGCCTGTTTCACTCACTGCCCTGTCGCAAGGTCACTATAGTTAATGAAAACGAATGAAAAGACAAATTCAAATTGAAAATACATTTTTCTTCACAACAGAAAATAAAGATAAGAATGCATTTTTAAAAATTATAAAATAAAAACAGAAAATACATTTTGCTTTTATAAAACTATAGTTAAAACTACTTTTAATTACCAGAAGAAGGAAGGTTGATCAGTTGTTTGGGGATTGTATTTTATACTTGATAGGACACTACATATACTTTTATATATATATATATATATATATATATATATATATATATATATATATATATATATATATATATATATATATACTTATATATATATACTTTATCTAACACTCCACAAACACTCCCAAAAATACTAAAAATAATACAAAAACTAATAAAAACCGAACAAAAATGAAGCATTAAAAAACAATACAAACTAATAAACCCACTCTAAAAACTAATTAAAACTGAGTTCAAAAAACAATAGTCAAACAGAAAAAAAAATAACTGTAATGAAAAATCCCAAACTGTTATGACCTCTCTTGTCCAACTCATTAGTTTTAAGCAACATTTATTTTGAACCAGCAGATCTGTCCTTGTGTTCTGCACAGCTGGGATCGGGCGCTCTTGCGTAAGTGCTGTAAGGCCACTCTTGGCTGGAATCAGGAAATCTATTGTCACAAAGGCAACAGAACCTAACAGTAAATTCTAACTGAACATAAAAACAAAACTCATTGCAGTTAGTGTGTTATTGTTTCCATTGTATTACGTAAAAATCAAACACAAAAATAAAATATCAAATAGTTGTGCCGCTTAAAGTTTAATGATGTTGTAAAATCAAATAGCCTTGTGAGTGTTGTTGTGGTAAATGCTGAACAACCGTCATGTTTCTTTTTTATTACCTCCACCAAATTGCAAAGGCTAGAGGTATTACCGTAACTGCTGTTTGTTTGCAGGATTACACAAAATGTACAACAATGCCAACATAAATTATGGAAGGGAAGCCGATGTACCAAACAAACAAAACAACAAAACATAACATAACATTTTGGGGAGAATCAGGACAGGGCATAGATGTGTGTTCACCATTTGGATTAATTGTGGGATGTTGCCCCCATTCTTAGATTCCCGCATTCGCTGCGAACCATTCTCAAAGCAATGTTCCCCAAATAACCAGCTGTTTTAGAGCAGTTTGCAAGTTTTGCATTTTGCGAGCACCTTTCAAGATTCACACAATATTGTGTTCTGAAGACTGTGGCAATATCAAACCTACCAATAGAAAGAGTAGACTCTTTTCTTTCACCAGAAAAACGTTTGTTTCTACCACTTTGTGTTATTTAGTAATCAGCAGGAAACATGGGTTGGTCTCACCAAAAACACAGATTCTGACCAAAAAGTGGAGAAAACAAGCTTTGTGCAATAACAAACACATCAAGCAGAACAGGAACTTTGACGCTAATATTGTTTTTTCTTTTATTACACCTCAAATCAAAACAAGACTGGGAAGGGGCTTTTGATGGCAAAATAATAATTTACGTGCTGGCACTTAGCTCGCTGATAATCAAGGTGACAAGCCAGGGTTCACCTACTAATCCTTATCTTTTCATCAAAAGCTGTGCTGATCTGAAATCAAAAGTGATGCAACACCACCATTTCCAGGGTTCTGTTCGTCATTAAAGTGGTCTGCAAACCTGAATTTTGCAAACAAGCTGGCCAAGATCCTCTTCCACCCCTACCCATTGAAAAACATACTTGATGTATATAAAGTATACATCGGTGATGTAATGGTTGGATTGTTGTTGACGAGTATAACCTCCAATGCGGTGAATGAGTTCAGTGATACTGTCCTATCAACCCATTCCGTACTTCCTGCTACTATCACACCAGCCACAAAAAGAGGGGTCAACAATGAAGCAATTTGATATCTTATGTCAGCTAACTGGCTAACAAACAAATAAACACAATACAGTGCTTCCCCGCTTTCCTTAACTGTAAATAATTTTACCACTCGCCTTCACGTTCATATGTGTAACTATGTGAGTTAACCTTGTGTGGTTAAACTGTTCTGCTAAATAACACAACCTAACATTTAATGTTATAATGTGAAACAGTTGTAGTTGCTTGGCATCTGAAGAGAATATTTATGTTTAGTGGATAATTAAAACGTTCACTGTGTTTTACCAATGTTGGAAACATTCTGGAATGTAAGTGCGGCATAAAACAGGTTTTGTCCCTTCTCATTTTGTTGTTGTTAACATGTTAATGTCAGTCTTTGGCGTAAGTACAAGTGAAGGGTATACGGACTGAATCGTATGTCTGATTACCTCAGCAGAGAACTCTCAGCTGCACAGATGAGACAACTTAAGGGCAGCGTGACAAAGTTCCGACAGAACCATATATACATATATCCTAATTTTAATATGTGGCACTCTGGAACCAAACTCTTATTTTAGTGTCATCTACACACACCAGATTCCACTGGGCTGAGCAAATAAAGGCTACAACAACAGCAATTATGAAAATACAATATTTAAAATGTCACTTAATAAGGAACAGACCTCTGCCAAGGCCCAACTATTAACAAATTGTGGCAAATTTTGGCTTTAATTTTCCATCTTTGTTGATTGGTGACATCATAGTTAATAGAGAATGATGTCATTTGATGACATTTATGAATGGATGATTGACGCCTATTTAATTTTGAGGTGGACCGCTCCTCTGATATATTACTGCATTCACACCATTATCTGAATCACAGCAAAATGGAACATGGGAACGTAGTTTTTGCATATTCTTCCAAATTAAGCAACCATCCACCAAACAGATCCATACACAACCTTCAGCGTCATTCTTAGCAGAGGTAACATTACTAGTACTGTAATTCACACAGTATGATTTACAACTGTTGGGAGGTAGAATTACCTGTTAAATATAGGAGATGCATCATTGTGAATATGTATAACAAGTGATGGACAAGGAGAGAACATCATGGGAAATCCCCCAGCTGTCTAGGTGTATTGCAACATAATTAGATGTGATCCAGGACAAGCCCAAGCCAGCCCAAACTATTGTAGGAACTTTATATGTTTTCGACCTTCACATGCTCAACAATAGAACCATGGTTCAGTTTGAGTGCTTTCTCCCAGGAGCATAGTGATGATTGGCAAATTCGAGACAAAACACGATTGACTGGTCCGTTCCGGGCCGACATGGAATAGCAATATCTTTATTACTATTTTTCAAATAGGCCCTAATTCCTATATAATTTCCAATACACCCAGAGATATTTTAACAAAACCTAATTGCAGACTACTGTTCAAAAAATATAGGACGACTAATAGAGTAGACTGCATGCACAAGAGCGCACTGCCGGCCGTGCGGACGTCAGCTGCGCACACACACCATGGGGCTGCAGTGCACCCGGCTGGCTGGGGTGCACTCGGCCAGAGTAGTGCTGTATCAGACATAATAAAAAAGTAAGTCTACAGGCTGCAACGTAATTCTGTTCTTGTTGGACAGTTGCTTGTTGTTGTGCGTCCAACAAAGCAGCAGAGTAACAGGCCCTGAGCACATCGGATGGGCCCCACACTCCTCCATCACCACCGCTTTGGATTAGTCATTTTCACTGAGATCTGACTGATGCAGGCTCATCTCTGTTTCACTTTTGGTAATATAGCAAGGTGCAGAGGTGGGCATTTTACAAAAATTTGCCGGGCCGTTTATCGCCACACGTCTGCAGCCTGGGAACCCTTCAGTCGTCCATCTGTCCGCCTTCTTGTCAAGCCAGATCAAATAGTAATCGCCTATCTGTCGGTCCGTGTATCATTTTAAAAACGTGCTTCAATTAGAGCTTCCGTCGACCAACTACCCAACCCCCATAGTCGACCAGATTGTGCAGTGTTGCGGAGAGCTAGCACTGTATAGGGATTTGGGGAAGTTCGCTGGAGCACCTCAGTAGTGCAAAACAGTCTGGCTTTACAATTTTTCTCGTCATTCATTGCCGTCAGGCATGAGGAGTAAGGCCAAACGCCTGGGAAAAAAGAAATAAAATTAAGGAAATGGCTTACCTCTTCGATGCAGGCAGTGACCGGCAAGGGGTCGGGATTGTCATCTGTAGGACCTTATGGCCTCCAACAAAATGTTTACTACATATGAAGGCTACACGAGTTTGAAGACCTGGACGAGGAGGGCCGAACACAGGCAACGTGAAGGAGCAAGATTTATGCGACTTTGGAATGAGGGACAGCGGGAACAGAATGGTGGCAAGGTGGTGGTGGGAAACAACGAGTGGAGGGAACAGCGAATGAAGGATAAACTACAACAATTCAGGAGAAAATAAGACTTTTCCTTGCCCAAAGTCAGAGATGGACATTCCGTCCCAGACGGACACCAATTTGGGGACTTTGGGGACGGAGGACGAGGAGTTTTTTTTTTTTAAGACGGACTAAGCAAGGACGGAAGTGGGTTTTCATCCGTCCCTGCAATCGTCCCAACCCGGGTCAAGTATCGACTTGTGTTGAATTCTTTTTAAAAGAAAGACGGAGACATCTTTAACTGCCTGCAGAAACACTTTAGAGTTTTTTTTTTTCTTTTTCATGTGTATTCCTTGCAATAACATTCTACTCACAGACATAGTCTGCCGTCTAGTGGTTTAATACATGTAATACCATGGATTACGCCACAAAACACATGTTTATGATGACTAACAGAAACATGCCCAGCTTGTCTAGTATGTCCTTGTCTGGGACATAGAGCGTAAAAATCTCTACAAAGCTTCATTCATGCTCATGCCAGCGCCGGCATACATTTAAAGGGAAGTCAACCCAAAAACTTTCTTTACAAGAATATGTTCTAAGTGGGCCTACTAGTCAAAACATGGCATGATTAATATTGCGTTTGTGGGATATGAGTTAAGCAGTAAAATCCACCTGTTTTTGTCCAACGCACGGGGTGGTCATTTTGACACTTCTATCGACTGAAAATGATATCACAGTTGCTCAGGGCTCAGATAACGACCAATTATGGCTCACTTTCAGAAAACCGCGATTAGTTGTAGATATTGCTGCTTAACTCATATTCCACAAATGCAATATTAATCAGAATGCCGTGTTTACACTATAGGAAAGGTGCAGAGAAGATATTATGGAAAATATTTTTTTCATGTTGAGTTCCACTTTAAAGCTGTGACCCAGAAGTGGAAGTCTTTCGTTCTCCTCCTAAAATAACATTGCGTTATTTAGAAATAATTATTCCAATTGCAAAAGAACACAATAGGATGAGAACCAAAACACACGGAGGCTGCATTCAGCCATTATGGTCCATAGCTATGGAATAGCCTGCCAGAGGACATCAGGTCCGACTGTTGATATATTTAAGAGGAGGCTCAAAACATACCTTTTTAGTTTGGCTTTTAAATAATTTATCTTATTCTTTTGATTCAGGACTATTTTTACCTTATCTTACTGTTTTTAGTTCTTCGCTTCTGTTATTGTTTTGTTTTTCGTTTCGTTCTTTTCTGTTGTTTTTAGCTTTTAGCTCCAGTATTCCCTCACGGGCGGCGGCAGCCCTTCCGGTGGGGGGGGGGGATCATCCTCCCAGGTCTCCTTAGGTCAGAGTGACCGGGGGCCTCTGCACTATGTGTAGGGTCTAACCGGTTAATCTGAGCCGGGGGTCTCTGTGATGGTGGCGCTCCCTGTGGCCATGGGCCGTCATTCCTCTTAGAGTGGATGAGCTCCCCTTGGGTACCCTTTCCTCATAGGGTTTCTCTGTGCCTTGCCTTTTTAGCACAGTTTATCAGGTTGTGTGTGGTGGTGCGTGTGTGCGGGCGTGGGTTTGTGTGTGTGTGTGTGTGTGTGTATGAGTGTTGATGTGCTTGTGGATACAGTATATGTCTGTGTATGTTGGGAGAGAGGGAGGGAGTGGGTCTTCTTTTTAGGTTGTATTTTGGATGTATTTATTGCATAGCACTTTGAGCTGCATTTTCATGTATGAAAAGTGCTATATAAATAAAATGTGATTGATTGATTGATTGATTGAATAAAAACCTATTGCGTTATAAAGTAAAATTTTTGCAATAAAATGCAGTAGTATTGTATTATAAGACTATCTTCAATATCTCGGGATGCCTCCTGGCAGGCTCTATAGTCTAACAGTTGAAACAATTCAATGTACTTACGATACTCCGAGACGGTAAGTGGATGTGAATAGGAAATTAGCCAGCGGCTAATGAGCTTTAAATAATGTTTATGAATTATGATACCTCTACTGTTAAGGTCTCCCTCACGGCGCCATGCACAGACCCTTTTTTGGGTGGGGAAGGACTAGTGAAATTTAAGGATGGAAGCACTTTAAAAGGACGCGGACGGACAGGATGGAGGAGGATTATTTTTATGAATAAGGACGGAGGGACGATGATGGAAGGGTTCCCAGGTCGCGGACAACAGACAGACAAGCACAATAGGGTAAAGTGCCCATCGCTGGTCAGAGGTATATGGGTGGACTAATTCCAACTCGGGTAAGTTGATCATTTCTGATGATAATAGAGGATAACTGAGGAAGAATCGATATAGGGGGCCATTTCATATTTCTTTACTCTTGATATGCAATGTGTCTGAATGTAATGTTGTGAATTTAGGGTAATTTAGGGATGCTACGTTCGTAGCAACAGAGCTAACCCAATGTAAATGATGTAATCTTGCGCTGCGTGAGTGTACCACAGACCCCACTCTTTGGAGCCTTCAAAGCTGCTAACTTCGCGGCTTGTGCTCCCAAGCCAGTGACGCCATGATGTTGCGGCTTCCAAGCCCGAGTAGGTGGGGCTGGGATGGCGGAGCCGCTGCTACTGTTACACAAATATAGATCCCACACATCAAAATAACCAGAGCTGGGCATTCCGTCTATGTGACGGACCGGTCCATCTATCCGTCACTGACGGATGCCTGTTTTGCTGATGGCTGACAAACAACGGGAACAAATTTGAATTAAATGGATTAAGCATAGACAGAACCCCCTTTACTTATTCCCCTTTATAGCTATTTGTCGGCAGTCCGTCATCAGTCTATTTTTTGCGGCCAGGCTTCGATGGCCGCAGCGAGGAAAATAGTGAGTTGTTGTGGGGGGGCTAGTGAAAGTTTAGTCGTGCTCGCCGACGGATGGCCGTTTCAAATTTGAGGTGGACCGGCCAATAGATAGGTACTATTTTTTTCCCCCCGGAAAAAAGGGCGAATGACGGACAGCGGAAGGGTACCCACACTGCAGACGGATGATGAATATCAGACGCTCAATTTTTAGTAAAATCCCCAGCCCTGAAAATACACTCTGAAAACTCTAAAAAGCTCTGAAAACTGTGGGGTCACACGGTACAATGGCCGTTTTTATATAATACTATATATCATGTCATACGTAATATGATCACACAGCACTACATTCACACGGGCCTCTCGCGTACGGCGCTGCATTGGGATGAGATGGTTTGCCTCCGATTGTAAACAACATGCTTCTTAAATTAACATATATATTCTATAGTTAGTTAAAACCAATATCATAGGAGTACAAGGTGCAAAATAACGTTCATATAGTGTAAGTCAATTGAAAATAAATTTGAGTAATTTCTCCAATTCTGTTAACAGAACTGTTGAGGCTGGAGCTATATACACATTGCATCACTAAGGATGAAATTACAAATTTCCCCTTATTATGTATACCTCAGAGTGCTACTCAAAGTTTTGTTTGCAACACGATGTCAGAACCATGAACAATGAAAGGAAACCAAAGACAATCAAGAAAACAAATTGCTGTAAAATGTAAACCTAACCTTAGTTAGTAACGATTTACAATACTGAGATAATATACTCTGAATGGTCGATACAGCCAGTGAAGTTTGCTCTCTGCAAGGCTCTCATCACTCCATCCAGGGATCCTGGCATGAAAAATGCATTGATGATAGTGGTTTCAGCAAAAGAATAACAGAAGTTGTCAGTAACAGAGGCAACGCAAGATGGCTGCCCTCTGCCTTCAGGCCTCAGAACTGACGGGCAGTCCAGGTTATCTCTGTGAAACACACAAGGGGTTCACCTGCAGCACAAAAAATGGGAACGGGAATTGTATTGGAACAGAATGGCTACTTGTGAACTTTGTAACATCTTTAGACTCAAATAAATAAATAAATTGCTGGGTTCGCTGAACGAGGGCTAGACAGATTTCTGAAGGGGTTAAAGCACTCCGAAGCCCCAGCGTAGTGCCAAGCATAATGCCTTTTTTTTTTTGAAGTTTTGAGGATACATGGCTAGAAACGACAAAATTAAAGACTCATGCTAACATTAGCTTACCATGTTGCTGTGCCTTAAAGTGTATGGGACACGATTTTTACAAATTGTAATATGTTGTATAGGGGCAATAAAATACAATAAAATATCCATGTCGCAATGAACGGTTTCTCGAATTGATACACACTAACCGAGTATTTCCTTGATGAAG
Organism: Filicampus tigris; assembly: GCF_054856515.1. Lineage (NCBI taxonomy): Eukaryota > Metazoa > Chordata > Actinopteri > Syngnathiformes > Syngnathidae > Filicampus > Filicampus tigris. Next base: position 23,518,590 of record NC_141218.1, on the reverse strand, counting down.
CATTACGCTTTGAAAATCTTCCAGGCGGGGCAAAATCGTGGAGAAGGCCGATACTACGTCTCTGACGTGCTGGCTGTCAGCAACCGATACTTACTGACAAATGCTGGGAAGGTTACAAAATTTAGGTCACGAGTCGTGAGGACTTAGAATTGCATGGCTTTAATCTTTGAGACAAGCATAGTAGCAGGATCAACCAGGCTGCCTCAAAGTCAGGGCTGGCTGGCGGGCGGGGGAGCAACAGGGCGGGCGACTGTGGCAGCCGCCGGGCCGGCGACAGACAAGGCACCCCTGCACGCGAGCGCACGTGCTCGCCCACGGCCTCCGCCAGGGTGGCTGCTACTGGTGTGGAGCGGAGCGGAGGCCGGGAAGGGCCGGCCTCGCTTGGAGGGCGTAAGAAATACGGTGCTCGCTGGAATGCCCGTGGGCTTGATTGGGGCGTTCGCTTGCGTAGGAGAGCGACCTGCCGCGAACCCGAACGCCGGTGCTGCGAATTAATTGGTTCTTCTTTTGGTGTCCTGTAGAATGCTCGCCCCTTCTTTTTCTCCCTGTCTACCATTGTCAAAGTGTGTTTCCTCAAATTAGTGACAAGTTTTCTACTCTGCCAAAATGGCCTTGTTTGTAT